>NC_056733.1:296991056-297093556 GCF_019279795.1 Protopterus annectens
ATCTTCAGTGCCATTTTGAGAAGTGCAGCCAGAGTGTGAACATGTATATGTATGTTAGCTAGTTTGTATATAAGTTACTTAGCCTCATTTCTCATGTGTTTGTATATAATAAGGCTGCTTGAACAAGAACCCACAATGTTTGTCTACTTCATCCTGACTAGACGAGTGACACCTAGGTTCAGCGTAAGTTATGCATCAGTAATTCTCATTTCTAATGAGTCAAATTCATATATCATTTAGAAGCAAGCAGTCAATTGTCATCCAATTTTTCACATGCAGACGTAAAAAAAAAAAAATAAAGCTGTTTTTGCAGCTGTTTTCGCCTAAACTTATATAAAGCTCTGTCTCACAAAATATGCACTAAAGAGTCAAGATTCATCATTAAGTTTATACTTTATTCAAAATGTATTTTAAAATCTGTTTCAGTTAATCCATCCATAACTTGCATGGGAGCAAATAAGGGACAGTTAGTATTTTCCATGCACTCTGCTAAAGAAAAGAGAATGCTGTTCATGAATAAAAACTCTGAGACATGTCAAATCCTCATTTTCATTTTCTTCTCCTGTTAGAATGAATTCAAATAGAATCTGGGTCAAAAGTTTTTTTTTTTTTTTTTTTGAGAACTTAAGTGAAGCTTTGTCATATCTGGAGAAATCAAAAGTTATTTCAGAGGTTGAAAATATGTACTAGCACCAGTCCTCAGTGAATGTGTTAGCATAGGCTTTAACTTGATAAACTGTTTTAGGATAAAAGAAAACTTAGAAGTATGGCCAATTCATCATACAGAGTCATAAGTAATTCTCCAAACTAATAAAAACATATCTTAGTAACATGTAGAATTGTCTGGCCATTTAAGATGTTTCTGTTTCTTATGCCTGAGATACTGGGCCTGATTCAGAAAACTTTGCCACACTATGTTAAGCAAATTTGCGTGACGAGCAACCACATGCAGAAGAGATGCAACTCATAAAACCTAGCTACACAATGTGGCTAGAGAAGATTATGTGCTTGGCCACTCTATATGCTAATGATTTTATAATGAATCATAGTGATAATGAAGCAAAAACATGGCAGAATGATTTAGAAACATTTAAATGCTTTGCAGCAATGCTGATTTCCCCTTAGATTTGAACTTGGCCATATGCCCATTTTCAGAGACACTACATCATGCAAATATGCTTGGGACTGCTGCAGCCAAGTTAAATTAGCATCTGCAGGAGGCTCTTACTGCATCTGCGTTGCCAGACAATGCAGGATGACAACCCAGAAAAAAGTATAAAAAATGTATATATATGCATATATAAAGTATAAATGCAAAATTAAGTATAGACATAAATACATGTATATATATATATATATATATATATATATATATATATATATGGGTCTGTTCAAAGGATCGGAATTTCACAAATCGAACCTCTGATCATTGAAGATCAGAAGATCAAAAAAAATGTTTAACAAGTCTAACAAGTGAAAATTTCTTATTTCATGGTTTTGCAGGGGGGCTCACCACCCACACCCCCTGCTACTTAAATATACCAACTCCAAGATCACACTACAGTGAAGAGAATGGTAAATTTTCTGTTCCGCACTGCATGGCGATCTCCATTCACAAAGTTTGATATTTGACAACTTGATCATCTGGTCTTCACTGAGCAGTGATTCAATGTTGTGAATGAAATGTCGATCCTTTGAAGTAGACCCATATATATATATATATATATATATATATATATATATATATATATATATATACACATACACTCGTACGCACACACACACACACACACACACACACACACACACACACACACACACACATATACACACACACATATATATATATATATATATATATATATATATATACATACACACACACACACACACACACACACACACACACACACACACACACATACACACATATATATATATATATATATATATATATATATATACACAAATACACACACACACATATATATATATATATATATATATATATATATATATATATATATATACTGCATAGATTCACGGCTTTATATCTGTTTACAATATGCCAAATGAACATGCTAATCAGTCCTCATCTCATCATAATTTCTGAATTGCTCAATTAGTGAGGAGTAAAGATGCTAAACATCATGAAGACATGATGCTGTGCACACACCTGAGAAGCTGCCAATATCTTTATATATACTCAGCATTTAATAAATTAAACAATTAATCAATTAAACAATGCAATAAAAAATTCCCACTATAAAAAACACTTCCAAATACATTCCCTGTTAAGTCCTACAGGGAAAAGAATATTAAACTTCAAGATAAAAATGGGTTCTTTTTTATATAACTTATTCTTAATATCATCAGGGGATAAATATTAATTTTGAACCTGCTCCAAAATAGTTGCCTGCAGCCCAAATGGATCTCTATTGTGAAACTGCTGAAAATGTACAGCCACTGGACTTACTTCTCTAGCTTTTTTAATGTCCCTGACATGTTCCTTAAGTCTAGGAGAAAATTTTCTTTTACTTTCTCCTATATAAAACTTACAACATGGACATTTAAGTCCATATATCACCCTCTCACTCTCACAATTAAACAGTCCCTGTGTTTGGAACCTTATACCATTAATCCTATCAAAACGTCTAACTACAAAATGAAATCCTGTACATTTCCCACGTGGAAAAGCACCTTGTCCCACTATCCCATTAATTCTTTTCATAATTGGCATACAGAATATCCCATGTGCCAAAATGTCTTTTATACTTCTCTCTTATAGGAGAACCTTAATTTCCTAAAATATAGAAAATTGAGGTTAATATCTCTTTCTAAAATGTTCCAAAAATACATAACCAAACTAATGCGTTTTTCTGAAAATAAAGTATACTTGGTAACAAAATAAATAAAATCTGGCATGGCATTATTATTAGACATATTTTGACTACCTTTTCTTTTTACCTGACGGAATTTATCACTTCTTACACTGACCTTCCTAACCCCTTCCATAATTAACTCCCTATCATACCCTCCATTATAAAACTTTACAATAGTTCGATCCATCTCCTGTTCACATTCTACTTTGTCACTATACAATCTATTAATGCTCAAAAATTCTCCATAGAGTATGGATTCTAAAATGTGAGGGGGGGGGGTGAAAACTCTCACCATATAAAATGTGGTCATGATGATCAAATTTTCTGTATATTCTCATTGTAATATTACCATCACACATACTTTCAGTTGTTATATCTAAATAATTTACCTACTTTTCTTTCTGTACACCATCAAAACAGATACCAAATCTGTTTCTATGCAATCCTTCAAATAATTCTGCAAACCTATCATAACCCCATTTGCAAATAAAATTAAATCATCTATAAATCTGAAGTATTTGACAACATGTCCTATAAAAAATTCATTATTATAAAGATATAACAAGGCAGTGGATTACTTCAATACTAAATTCCTGGCTGTCGTAATCTACATGCTCCTATCTTCACTATCCATGCCAAAACAAAAGTTGCACCATGGCTATCTAAATATACAAAATCCAAAATTATACTAAGAAACAAGGCCTGGGCCATGTGGCATGTTACTAAAGCCCCACTGGACCAAATCAGATATCGACAGTTAAGGAATGAGACTAAAAAAATCTATCATTTTAGACAAAAAAAACTATTACTCCCTCCTGCAATAAAAATACCAACAAAAACCTCAAAAGTTCTGGCCTGGAATAAACAGCCTTCTCCACCCAGGTTATACCACCACTCCTACCCCATCAGCTTCCTTTGATAAATCTCCTGTAGAAATCCCAAACACCTTCAATACCTTCTTTACAGAAACTATCCAGTCTCTAGCTACTCATCTCAGTCCCACGTGCTCAAACTCCAGCGCTGTCACACCTAGCTCTGACCCACTCAATGCTCAACTCTCCTTTACATTTCAACCCGTACCTACTCCCCTAATCCGGGCCCTACTTAAAAAAACTAAAACCTACTATATTAGCTGCCGACCTCCTCCCTGCTGAATATCTGTAAAAAGCTGAGGATGCCATAGCGCTCCCCATTTCTGTCCTGATTAATAGATCCATTTCCGAGGGAACCATCCCATCAATATGGAAAATTTCACATGTAATACCTCTCCATAAGGAGGTAGTTCCACAGAGCTATCTAACTTTAGACCTATAGCCATTCTGTCACCGCTAGCTAAAATCATGGAAAAATGTGTCCACAAACAACTCACGCACTTTCTTATTCAAAACAAACTGCTCGCTGACTCTCAGCACGGCTTCAGGCCATTCCACATTACCACCACTGCTCTCCTATCTTTCTCTAATGTTATCAGTCTTAATCATAACAACAACAAACTATCCTCAGCACTCTTCCTAGATCTTTAAAAAGGCCTTCGACATAGTCAATCATCAGCTACTGCTCAATACCCTGAAATCCATCGGTTTAGACCATCAGGCAATACAGTGGTTCCAGTCCTACCTACTCGGTAGACAGCAGGCTGTCTTATGGCAGAACAAGCTGTCATCCATCTGCCTCTAATCCTAGGAGTCCCACAGGGCTTCTTTAATCAATCTTTATCAATGATCTTCACACAACCATCCCAAAAGCTACTTGCATCCAAAATGCGGATGACTCAACATTGATATGATCTGTCTCCTCTCCAACACACCTACTGTCCCTAACCCAGACTACTTTCAACACCATAGAAAACTGGCTAGCTAATCATTGCTTGCTTCTAAATCCTAACAAAACCAAACTGATGCTTTTCTCCCCTACCCGTAGGTGCTCTCATCCATTCTTCACCATTAAATCTAACAATGACACCATTATCTCCCCAGATGACCACACTAAGCTACTAGGTGTAATAATCAACAACAACCTTAAATTTGATACACATGTTAATCGTACTATTAAGTCCATTAACAAAAACCTGGCTCCCTGTACAAGCTCAAACCTTTCCTCACCCCTCTTGCTAGTGCGGCTATTGCATGCTCCCACCTTCTCTCTACCCTTATGTATCCTTCCTCTGTACTCACCAGTCTGTCCAAAACTGATCTCAATAAATTATACAACCATATAGCTAGATTTGCTACTGCCATGGCATATAGGACTCATCAATGTCAAAACCTAAAAGCTCTAGGATGGCTAGAATTTCCTACCCTTCTGCAGTTCATCCAGCTTGTAGTAGTGCACAAAAGTCATCCACCAACCTGAAAACACCCCTGCCCTTAAAAACATTATCAGCCCCCATAGTGCCCTCAGGCCACTATTCTCATCTAATAAACTAATGGTACTGACCCAAAAATCCAACAACTCTGCAGGAGATGCTCTATTTGCCAACTCAATTGGTAAAACTTGGACTCTGCTTCCTGCTAACCTTACCAAGGAAACTTTGCTATCCCGGTTTAAAAAAGGCCTCAAAAATTACTTCAAGTCACACTGGTTTTGCCCTTGCTCATATCCTTACTTCCCAATCTGCTGTTTAGCAATCTACCCATGCCTCATTACATATGTATGTCTGTACATATTGAAAGATGTTTTCTGCTTGTATCCTTCGTTTGGAAATGTGCTGAGGAGGGATGCAGAGTATATTGGGAAAAAGATGCTAAGGATGAAGCTGCCAGGTAACAGGAAAAGAGGAAGGCCTAAGATAAGATTTATGGATGTGGTGAGAGAGGACATGCAGGTAGTTGGTGTGACAGAGCAAAATGCAGAGGACAGGAAGAAATGGAAACAGTTGATCTGCTGTGGCAACCCCTGACGGGAGCAGCCGAAAGTAGAAGAAGGCATTTTGTGCTTGTATCCTATGTTAATATTTTGATATGTTTCCTGTGTTTAAAACTTAGTTATGTATTTACTGTCTCTGTACTGTTTTGTTACGTGGAGCTTTTCTCCTCCGGCATCTGCTGAAAATGGACATGTATCCAGTTGGACTATCCCAGTCAACAAATGTAAAATAAATAAAATAAATAAATATAAATAAATATAAATCCTCAAAATATCCCATAAATAAATTTGCATACATGGGGGCAAAAGCTGCCCCCATGGCTGTTCCTTACATTTGTTTATACAATTCACCAATAAATTCAAACATGTTGTTATTCAAACCAAATGAAATTAACTCCAAAATATATTGTGTACTGGGGGTATCACCCAAAAAAATATAATAAAGTCTCCAATCCAAAAATGTTTAATGCTAGTGTACAGACTAACCACATCTACCACTATAAAATACATGTCACTCCCCCACCCAACATCCTTTACTTTGTCCATAAAGTCAAATACATCCTTAATAAAAGATGGTAATTGAGCGACCTTGGTTAATAAATACTGATGGTGAAAACATGAGATACTGTGTGTAAAATAACCACATGCGGATACTATTGGATGACCTGTTGGGTCAAATACATTTTTGTGTCTTTTGTGTACACAAAAACAGGCTATGGAACAATTCTTAAAACTAAATGTGTATTGTACATCTTCATATGAAGAATAATTTAATCTATAGCCTTTATTTAAAAGTTCTTTATATTCCTCTAGGACTTTCTTATACACATCCAAATCCACTTTTACATATACTTCTCCATTATTCAAGTATTCATAGCACATTTTTAAATATTGCTTAACATGTAAAACAACCAATTTCCCCCTTTATCCGCAGGTTTAAATACAAGTTCTCTCCTTTGACTTAAATTACTTAAACTTTGCCGTTCACTTTTACTTATGTTGTATCTAATTCCTTTGTTATTTTTGTAAAACAATTTGTACTCTTTTTCCACGCTGTAATTCAGTAAAGAAAAGAACTGCTGTATAATTTCATTTCCAAAAGGTGGAATAAAATCACGTTTATGAACTATCCCAAAAGCGCTGAACTAAAAACGTGCATTAGGTTCTACATCCAAATTGCATGAATAAAAGCTATCGTCACTACAGTTTGAATCATTATTCAGCTCTATAACATTATCATCATACTGACCATTATTATTACTTGTATTATTCCCCTTAAAAAAATCCAATTAATGCAATTTACATACAAATTTAAAAACTTCCCCCTTAAGCTCATGCAATCTTGGTAAAGCAGTGGGAATAAATTTCAAGCCTCTATTTAAAACACATACTTCTTCATCTAATAAATCACAACCTGATAAATTCACAACATAACCATTTGAATAATGAGAAAACTCAGTCTCTATTCCATAATATTTAGTTCTATTTACCTTGTTTATTTGAACGGGAGTTGAAACTAACCTCCCTGTAAATGTTCTGTCCATTCCATGATCTTTTATGACTACTTTTAATAAATTCCCTTTGGTTCCGAAAATTCTGCTGCATATAATTTTTATTCCCCTCTTTCAGTAAGCGTGGATACTCTCCCTCACTCTCATATTCCGTGAAAGATGCTGCACTCTCTGCTGATGTATACATGACCTGTTGGGGTCTTCGGGCTTCCTGCTTTCTTTCAATTCTCACTCATTAACATCTCTCTCACTGATTGGATGAGGAGATAAACGCCTGATTACATTCATAATAAGCTCATAGGTGTTTACTAGGCTAACAACCACAAGGGCCTTTTTAAGCCTAGCCATGCATCCCAAATCTCTATCAAGTTCTGATACCCTTGATAAGTGTAAGCATGGGCCTGGGAGATGAACCTTTTACAGGTTTCCTGTTTGCATTACAGACATAGCTGCCAAACCAGGGATAAATTTCTGATTTCCCATCCAATTGTCCAAGTTGCACTTGAATTGGGTTAGGGAGGAACTCTGCTTCACATGGATGGGGAGCCTGTTCCATAGACAGGGTAGTCTCTGGGATACATACCTGTCTGTCCAGCAGGTCCTATTTATATCACAGGTAAGGTTTAAGTCTTTAGAATGGGTAATTCTGGTACTGTTTGCTTTGTGGATATGCAGGTGGTCCATCAGAGTGCAGTCTGACAATGCCCTGTATGCGAGGCATAGAGCTCCCCTCAAAAGCCTGTAGGAGACAGAATGCAGGGTTAGGACCTTGAGGCAGTCTGCATAGGACATATTACTTACACCCTGTATTTTTTAGTGAGGAACCTTGGACGTTCCAGTTGCTGGATATGCCTGGTTAGGTACATACCAAAGGGTGTACTGTACTCAGTGATAGGTCTGATGAATGCCGAATACAGTAGAACAATGATCCCACAGATCTCTGATTAACTTAGTTTTCTTTCTCTCCACCAAGTCACTTTTGTAAGCAGTCAATTTATCATTTATGCCTCTGAGAAACTGCTCCAAAAAATCATTGTCAGTTTTCAGTAAAATGTCCCTACACAACATGTTAGTGTCTTCTTGTAATTTACACTGCTTTACCATGTCCCTTTCAACCAATATGCTTACTCACTCACTATTGCACTTGTGGGCTGCCACGATCCAAAGGGAATGAAATTGTTTATCTTCTGGTGTACTTAGATCAAAAAAAGCCCAGGGATTCGTAATAGCCCGTAAGCCACTTGGCTTAATATTGAGTTCCAAATACCTTTCTGGGCTTTGAATATTGAGAAACACAGATGTCTCTTTAAAAATTAACTTTTCTGCACAATCTAAGTATGTATACACTTTAAAAAGCAGTACCACACCTGTCAGTACTGGCATAGCTTAAGGGCAGACATGTGACTGTGCAATCAATGTTAGAAGTGCACTTCTACATGCCCTCTCCTCTATAAATGGACAGTTAGCTCATTATGTTAAGTCTGTGTGCACAGAAATTGTTAGGATGACTATGGGTTCAATTCCTCCCACCCGGGTTCAATTCCTCCCACCCAAAAAAAAAAAAAGTTCTGTTGTCAAGGCAGACTATACTTGTCATTTCAGCAATTATCAGTGCAACACTATAAAGGTCCAAATATGTAACTTCCATAATTAGTAGTTGGTTGGGCATTTCACAACATACAGTAGAAGTATCTGTTCTTTACTATCATCTGTGTTGGACATATTTATTGTGTGTTCAGCATGTTTTGTATGTATATGTACAGTTGTGTTATTACCAAAACTCAAATAGCATCACTGGCCACAAGCACAGATGTGTGTCTTGATAAATAGCTCCTGCAGTTAGTATTCTCTTATGTAAAATTGCATGTGAGGATGTCTTTTGTCTTAGCCCCACATATGTTATAACCAGAAAAAAAACAAATGGATGATATACCTAAGTCCTCTCCTACTATTTAAAGTTTATTATGCTTTATTGTATTATTAGAGAATGGCCAACTGTACATCAGCACCCTGATTGGATAATGAATGTTCTCCAGCAGGGTATTAATGTACAAGTAATGCCCGCTGAAAAACTAGTCCACCGCTTCGTGGCAGCATATCAAGCTGCCATGGAACTTGGACAAAAAAAACTGAAAGCTGCCATTATTTTATGTTCACTAAGCAGCACTTCTGCTGTTTAGCAAGTGTAAAATGTAAACAAAAGAAAAAAAAAAGAAAATTAAAAAAAAAAGTGTGTGTGTGTGTGTGTGTGTGTGTGTGTGTGTGTGTGTGTGTGTGTGTGTGTGTGTGTGCATGTGAGTGAAAGCGCTATTTCTCAAGCTATTTTACACTTGCTAAGCAGCGCTTTTTCTGTTTAGATATAACAGAAAATGTGTGTGTGTGTGTGTGTGTGTGTGTGTGTGTGTGTGTGTGTGTGTGTGTGTGTGTGTGTGTGTGTGTGTGTGTGTGTGTTGGAGGGCTATCTGTGTGACAGCAGGAGAGACATTGAGACTGATGGAACTTTCACAGCAGTAGATTAAAGGTTTGCATACCTCTTGACCTTGTAGCTCAAGAAATCTGGATAAATCCTGATTCTTGAAACAGAGGGGAAACAAAGGCTCAAAAATAGGAACAGATTTTAAAAGTCATGCTTAAAAAAAAAAATAAAGAATATGTTAAATAACAGAATTTGTGTTAACATCAATTTTTCTGAAGGAAATAAAGTCTGAAAGTCAAATATATGTCATTATTTAGTGATTTCAATCCTCAATGACTGGCAAGAAACCATTTTAACAGTAAGAGACCAAAAGATAAAGCACATATCTAAATATATATTTTTTTTACAAATGATATATTTTGGATGTAAAATGCTTCATCTATCACCATTTATATATACTACAGCAACTTTGAAACATTACGTGGAGGAACTATTTTACATCAAAAATATATAAAAAAATACAGTAATAAAAAAATATAAATAAGTACAACTCATCAATTTTATAGAGAGACATTTCTGCAATAATGCCCTACAGGGTGTGTGGTAATGTGTAATTACTGCCCTTCCAGGGTTTTACAACACCCCCTGGGTGGGCATTAATTACACATTAAAATACACCCTGTCAGGCATTACTGCTTGAGTATCAACATAGTTAAGAATGTAATTTCATTTTCTTTATTTCTTTTCCACAACCATTTTAGTTGTTACCCTTCCTTTTTCATGCAGTTTTCTCTTCATTTCTGTTGCTATGATATGCAACAGCACAACAACCTGCACTTAACCCACCAGCAAGTCCTGTCATCTCCCACGTGTAGTATCACTAATGCCAACACCACCACCACCAGTGGCATCTAGCACATCTGGATCCCAGCCTGTCAGAGTTGTCTCAACACCTTCTGCCCTAACTGCACCACCTGTGTCACGTAGCCCTGCACCAGAGGGTGGTAAAGTGCAACCAGTAGCAGTACAGATAAATGGAACACTTCTGTCACCTATAAAGAGATCACAGAGCTTGTGTGAGAGATACTAGATAAGAGGATGAATGCCTGCATTGGCCAAATAGAGTCACATCCCTTCCTAGCACCAATTCCACCTTCTGAGGCAGGACCAGTCATGGACTGGTTCCCAGGGTGATGACTAATCTCCCACTGGGTCTAAGCATGCAGATACTCTTTCTTCAGACACTCAGTACTATCTCCAAACCCAGTATTTCCCTCCCTTTTGTGTCAGTGCTACCCCATATGTTTTATAGTCCTCCCCTCTCCATTGTCTTCCCTCTGTTTGTCTGATGTCTCCTTCAAAGTTGTGTTCCCCCTCTCATTGTGTTATCCCACACCCTGTCAGTCATGTCTTTCTTTCACTGCTACTTAATCTCACCATCTTACCCACCACTTACCTCTGTGACTTAATTCCCCATCTTTCTCTTCTTAAAAATAACTAAATAAATATAAGAGCACTTGTGTCACAAAAAATAAAATAAAAAGTACTTCTATACATACCTCTCAAATTCCCACATATTTGAGTAATGCAAATGTGAAATAAAGTAAACATAATATGTGGATATAATAGACTCCATGTTCAGTTTTAAGTCTTTAATACTAATCTAACATGTCTTGAAATGTGTGTTTTCACTTGCCAGTGCACTGGCCTACACAGAATATCAGTAACAAAAGCCTCCACTGAGGTACACCTTATATCAGTCAGCAAAAAAATCCCTATCCTGTTTTAACATGGTTATCCGATGCCCAATTAATACTCAACCCAAACAAAACTAAACTACTCATCTTCCAACCCACCAAACATACTCAAAACAACTCTCACTTTAACATCACAGCAAAAGACAACACCACTATATACCCAACTGAACACACCAAATTGCTAGGACTGGAAATAGACAATAAACTAAAATTTGACATTTACATATCCATGACCATAAAAAAGTCCACAAAAAACTAGGAGCATTATACAGAAATAAACAATTTCTCACCAAAGCAGCAAAGATTTCAATAGCAAATTCCCACCTTATCTCCACCCTACTTTATGCCTCTCCAGTATATACCAACCTAAGGCAATGTGATCTAAACAAGCTAGAGACCTGCTACAACAAAATCGCCAAATTCGCCACAGGGGCATCCTACCGTAGTCACCACTGTCTCTCACTTGCTGAACTGGGCTGGCTTGAACTCCCTCACCTCCTTCAGTGGTATCAACTCTCACTCACCCACAAACTAGTAAACCATCCACTAAATGTCCCATCCCTCCAGAATCTACTCCAACCCTATCGCACCACCAGACCACTAAGATCCAGCAACAAAAATCACTTGCAGATCACTAAAGCCAATAACTCTGCTGGTGAAGCACTATTCTCTTGCGCCATAGCCAAATTATGGAACTCCCACCCACAATTACCTCCGTACCATCATGCACCAACTTCAAAACACTGTTGTTTTACAGTGCTTGGTTTGCAATCTGCAGATGTTGCACTTCCCTAATATGTGTGTTTTATGACCCATTTTGGTCTGACTGCTTCAATGGCTCCCTCTGCCGAACTCTGATAGAGAATATCACTAGAAAAAGTATGGTTTCAAAACTCTAAAGGCCTAGTTTTATTTTCTTGCTATCAGTCTGCACATGTGCTATATTTCCCTGATATGTGTGTTTTATGACCCCATTTTAGTATAACTGCTTCAATGGCTTCCTGTGCTATGGAAATCAGGATATACTATCATACAGACTGAATTAATGGGTCGACTCCCTTGAGGGCATCACATGTTTTCCTTGTTTAATGACATTCTCACTACAGTACAGGTCCACTGCTCACACTCTGATGTCAGGACTGGTGCACTTCAGTACATCCATGTTACTTCACTGTATCCCAACTCCCGTCTAACTTTCACATTGTTCTAGAGTCAGGTATTGTCGTACCACCTTTTGCATTGTGTTTGCATCCGTGATTTGTTGACCATCTCTCTTTACACTCATCTGTCCATCTCTATGCTTTTTGTTGCTATAGTGAAACCTCTACTCCACCCTTAGCTATCCACGAGATTTTCTCTTGCAAGGAGCATTTCTCTGCAGATATATTGCTCTACATTGCATTAAAGTTCTCAACATCATTTTCACATCTGTGCATGCAAACTTGCAATGACTATCAGACCCGCTCGTGCATATTCATTGTTCTGCTGCTCATACTTTAATCTGGCTGCAAGATGATCTAACATGATCTATCCTCGGACCTGTGAGGAGGCAGTGACAAGGAGCTACTTTTCATGTACTATGGCTTGGCTGCATGCATAGGTAACAAGCTTTGAGGCTCACTGCACACGCAATGTAAATAATGCTGGCTTAACCACAATCTCAAATGTCATGTTTCTGAATCCATTTGACTCTTTCTGCTGCGTTCCCATTTTATAATCAGAAGCGATGTTGATCCCATCTAATTCAGCTGTTGGCTGTGTAAGACATTAAGCCATATAAAAATTGGGTCCAAAAACAAAGCTTCAGAACTACCAGGCTTTTAAATCTAACAGTTTAAAATAGATATGTGCCATGAATGATAAAATAATGATATTATAACACACACATTTGTGTTGAAAGCAAACATCAATATTCAGCATGATTTGTTGGTAGCTATTTGTATATCCTTTTTTCCAAGACTTTTGAAATCAGTGATTCCATCTTCTCTCCCTCTCTCTCTCTCTCTCTCTCTCTCACTCTTGGAATTTGGTATCATCAGAACTATGTGGTTCTAAAGGTATACGATTTTACATGAAACTGTTAATATTTATTTACGTTGTATAATAATTCTTATATTAAATGTGTTGGCAAATATTGAGTGGAAAATTTGTAAAAAGAGAAAGCTATAATTATGGTTAGTTGTTAATTTCATTTTTACTTCATGAAGTACTAGGAGTTTGATGATTCATGCCTGCTGTGGTCTTCTTCGTGTACAAATATCTGTGAAACAGATTAATGCAATTTGTGCCTTCAAAGTCACAGTTTCCTTCTGTCACCAGCAGTGAGTTTTTTTCAAATTAGCTTGCATGTTATCTCTTGACATTTAGCTTTTAATTATTGCCAGTTTCTGATTTGGCTTCATATGAATGCTTAATAGACTGGAGTCTCATGCATGCAATAAAAAGAATACATTTGAGTAGGGGGTTATAGTGTGCTTGGTACAGATTTGTGTCATTTTCCTTCTGATATCTGTTTGGTGAAATCTAGTTTTTTTTGGTAGAGTAGGCTGTTTATGCAATACAATCATATTAACTTCACCATTGCTCTTCCGAGACATGACAATAGAGGATACAGCTCTTCAAGCTGTCATTCCTAAGTGATAATTTGCTGCTCAGCTTTTAATGCAATCATCAGCCCAAGTGCAGTGTTTCAACTTAACTTTTATTACCAGCAGCAGTTAGCATTGCCGCCTCACAGCAAGAGGTTCTTCGGTTCGATCCTTGGCTGGGGTGCCTTCTGCGTGGAGTCTGCATGTCTTCCCTGTGGTCGCATGGGGTCCTCCGGATGCTCTGGTTTCCTCCCACATCCCAAAGACATGCTGTAGGTGGATTGGACACTCTAAATTGGCCCTAGGCGTGAATATATGTGTGTGTGTGCCTTCCGTGGAAGGTTGGGCGCCGGGCTGGCAACTCAACACCATAAAACTCCACTGCCAATCATGAGTGGACAGGTGAGCCGCTGTAGTGACCCCTAACTGGGAAAAGCCAAAAGAAGAAGACTAGATGAATATGGCAAATGTCTTTAAGGTTTGTAGATGGTTTAAATAGGCCTTTGAAGCACAAGGTGTATTTTCCTTGGACTTTGGTTCTGTCATAGATTACCTTTAACTGCTGACTCCATTTGAAGAAAAGAAGACTTTTGATTTTGACTGCCTGGTTTATGGGGACTATGGTGATGAAGGGAAAGAGTTAATCCTTTGGGGTCATGAGACTCACTTAGGTTAACATAAATGAATAGATCTGTATTTTGGGACTTCAAACATTAAGATACAAGTCAATTTGACTGCTCACCAGTTTGGACAGGAAAATAATGTAAAGTTTGTTGCTTAAGTTAGACAATAAATCACATGTACTTCCCACCTAATAGTCCCACAGTAACAGTTATCACTCACAATACAGGTGTTATGACATGTAACAGTCAAAGGCAACAGTCTATAATGCTCACATAAATACCTATACTATAACATTTGCTTACCAATACAAGGTCAATAGTTTTCAACTCTCCAATATTCATGCAGTTTTTTCAATAGATGTGTTAGTCCAATAACTGACTACTTTTTGTAAAAACTAGGTAAGTAACTTATCTTTTCTCTTTAAGACTCTTATCAGTCTTTTTTTTTCTTTTAGATGTCTACAATCCCTGGGGATCACTTCAGTGGCCTTGCTTGACAGTGGCATTGGGAACTAACTTTGGGCAGCATGATGCCAGGGAATCTTCTTGGGCTAGGCTTATATAGGCTCCAGGGCCATTAGCCTAGTACACACCTATGAACCTATGAACAATCCATAACAATCAAGTAAATAATCTTGAAAAGCTCTGTTGACAACAAGAAATCTTCCGTTGATCTGCAATATTTTGATGAATAAAGCCATTATTTCTGCAGCCTTGCCTTATAATCAACACCACTGAGGCCTTTAATTCTTTTTATGCATTCCCCTGAATTATTTGTAACCTCTGTTACTCCAGTTTGTATAAGCATTCTAAATGGAATTTTTGCCTGCCCTGCTGCTGTAGTGAGATAACTTCCTGACTGTACCTCATGGGACCAGGGTTCAGTTACTGACTTAGGTACTTGAAGCCAATGGAAGGGAGAATGGATGTCCCCATCCTGGCAGGGATGGGTACTTGCATAAGACACTTTCTCACAGTTGATTTGACTGGAGGAGTTCAGACAAACAACAGAGCATGTGCTGCCTGGGGATGGGCAGGGTAGTACTGCTGATGGCAGACCCACCTCCATAGGTATCACAAGGGATAAGAAACTAAGAGTAATGCTACTCAACGCCAGAAGTCAAAACCTCAAGATGCACGCACTCAAAACTCTCCTTAGCATGGAGAACATCGATATCTGTGCAGTAACAGAAACCTGGTTCAAGGCTCCCGAGAGCACCCCAGCACTATCAGGTTACACCTGATACCATGCTTTTCGGCCCCAAAACTTGGACCGAACCACAAAAGGAGGGGGAGTATCAATATTCGTCAAAGATACCCACACCTCCAGGTTGGTGGCACAGCACGAAGCATCAGAGACTATCCATGTGCAACTAACAGTGGGTAAAACTGCCTTCCAGTTTATAGCCTGCTACAGACCACCCTCCCAAACCCAGGAACCCCACTCGGCCTTCCTGAGAACACTGGAAAATATGAAGGTCTCTCCAAACGCCATTATACTGGGCGACTTTAACTACCCATACATAGACTGGGAGCATTACTCTAGCTCCAACACCCTAGCCCAAAGGTTCCTAGAATTTATAAACTCAAATGCTATGGAACAACTTGTTACCACTTCCACAAGAGGGGAAAAAGTACAGTTTTGTACCTACCATAAATGTAGATGTTCGAAGATCCACATTGCTGCAGTCCTTACACTTGGGTAGTCCGCTGTCCACGGTCGGCCCGAATATCAAAGTATAAGGCTGACGTCGGTCAGGGCGCACGTAACTGACGTCAGGACGTCAGGGTACAAATGCGCATGACCGGCGTCATATCCTCAGTCTTTTCTTGCCCCAGATGTCAGAAGACCTTAAAAATAAAGGTCAAAACCAAAAGACAGCAAACAAATAACCAACCACCCTTGCACTAACTACATGTACAATATATACAATATACACAATATGTACAACCCAACCCACACAACCACCTCCAACTACAGAGGGGAAGGAGGGAGGGTAAATTGGACTGCAGCAATGTGGATCTTCGAACATCTACATTTATGGTAGGTACAAAACTGTACTATGTTCTTCATCTCACATTGCTGCAGTCCTTACACTTGAGTAGAATCCCAAAGCAGAGGTAAGGGAGGATGGCTAACTATAAGGAAGCAGGAGCTGCCAAAATGCCCTGCAAAACCGCAGTGGCAAAACCAGCCCTGGACTTAGAGTAAAGTGGCAGGTGATAATGCCTAGAGAAAGTATGCACAAAACTCCAAGTAGCTGCCTCTAAAATATCCTTGGTCGCCACTCCCCTCAAAAAAGCTGTTGAAGTGGCAGTAGCCCTAGTGGAATGAGGCCTAATCCCAGCTGGAACCTCCTTGCCATGATGGGAATAACAGAAAGCAATGCAAAACCCAATCCACTTAGAAATAGTTTGTTTTGACACAGGCTTGCCCTGAGAACTCAAAGCAAAAGAAACAAACAACTGCTGAGACTGCCTGAACCCTTTAGTTCTGTCCAAATAATAACGCAACTGCCTGTGTACATCCAAAGTGTGCAAAATCTTTTCCCCCTTATTTTGGGGATTTGCATAAAAAGTAGGCAAATGAATAGTCTGGTTTAAAGCCACACTAGAAACCACCTTAGGCATAAAGGAAGGATTAGTACGTAATGATACCCTATCCTTATGGAAAATCAAGAAAGGCTCAACTGCCATAAGGGCCTGTAATTCAGAAACCCTTCTTGCAGAGGTAATGGCCAACAAAAAAGCAGTCTTCCATGATAAATATTTCAACTCAGCAGTAGCTGCAGGCTCAAAAGGTTGTAGAGTGAGTTTCTCCAACACAAAATTGAGATCCCAAGCAGGAGTAGGAGCTCTTCGTGGGGTCTTATATTCTTTGCCCCTCTAAGAAATTGCTTGAACAAAGGATGAGAAAACAATGGCGGGTCGCAATCGTAGTGAGCTGAAATTGCTGCAGCATGAACTTTAATAGAAGAGAAAGACAAACCTTTGTCTAGTAACTCAGTAAGATATTGAAGAGCCACACACAAATTAGGCTCAGAAACATCAAAATCTTTTGCTGCACTCCAAAATAAAAATCTCTTCCATTTATCAGCGTACACTTTCCTTGTACTAGGCCTTCTAGCTTCCAAAATAACATTCAAAACTTGCTGAGGAAGTGGAGGCCCATTATGGTTCAAAACAGAATATGCCAGGCTGTTAGGTGCAGAGAGTCAAGCTTGACATTGAGCAAATGGCTGTCCTCCTGTGACAACAGGTGTGGAATCGAAGGCAAAGGCCATGGAGGCTTCCGTACTAGACTTCTTAGTAATGGGTACCAGTGCTGTCGAGGCCAATCTGGAGCTATTAAAATCATCCTTGGCTTGTCCTGTCCGACCTTCAGAAGTACCTTTGGGAGGAGAGGCAGAGGTGGAAAGGCATACACATGAAGATTGCTCCAATTGAAAGAAAGAGCATCCACTCTCCAAGCTGTGGGATGAAACCTTTTCGTGCAAAACTTTGGCAGCTGATGGTTTAGTGGAGAAGCGAACAGAACTATGTCTGGAGTTCCCCATGACACTGTCAATTTCTGAAATACATGAGGATCCAATTTCCACTCGTGGGGATCCATAATCCTTCTGCTCAACACATCTGCTAAGGAGTTCTGTGCTCCTGGCAGAAACCTTGCCTGAAGATTGAGCTGTAAACTGAGAGCAGTCTCCCACAAAATCATTGCTTGCCTGCATAGAGGATAAGAATGCGTTCCCCCTTGCTTGTTGATGTACCACATGACAGTTGTGTTGTCTGTTAGAATCAACACCTGTCCTGGAAGAAGGAATTCCTTGAAAGCTATTAATGCAAACTGGACTGCTAACATCTCCTTCATGTTGATATGTAGATGTTGTAGTCTGACAGGCCACTTGTTTTGTATCCACTTTCCATGTAGATGAGCTCCCCAAGCTTTGTCTGAGGCATCTGTCGTTAAAATCTGACTTGCCTCTGGCCGGGTCACAGAGAGTCCCTTGTTTAGGTGACATTCCTGGGCCCACCACAAAAATTCCTTCTGAATGCAAGGTATTATTTGAATGACAGTGTCCAGATCCTGGCAGTGCTGTGTCCATACATTTTTGAGATACCATTGTAGCTTCCTCATATGCAGTTTGGCATTGAGAAGCACCAGAATACAAGATGCCATGAACCCTAAGGCTTGAAGGACTGTCCTTGCAGTCAGCCCGGACTGATGAGATAGTTGATGGAAGTAAAGGGATAGACTCTTTTGTTTGTCCGGGGTTAAAAAGGCCATCTGGGCTGCTGTATGCAGTCTCACACCCAGAAAGCACATGTCTTGAGAGGGTACAAGACTGGACTTTATTTCGTTCACAGAATACCCTAGGCATCTTAGCACTGCTATCACATATTCCAAATGATGAAGAAGCTCTTCCCTTCCTTGAGCTAGAATTAGGCAGTCGTCCAAATAAGGATAGATCTGTATACCTTTTAGTCTGAAGAAAGCTATCACTGGAGCCAGAACTTTCGTGAACACTCTGGGCGCAGTAGATAAGCCAAAGGGCAATGCAGAGAACTGATAGTGAGAAGTCCCAGCCCGAAAACGCAGATACTTTCTGCAACTGAGTCTGATAGGAACATGAAGGTAAGCCTCCTTGAGATCCAAAGTTACCATCCAATGATCTTTGCCCAGCAGAGGTAAAAGCTGCTGCAACGTCAACATTTTGAACTTGGGAATGTCCAGATAAGTGTTGAGGATAGATAAATCCAAAATTGGTCTCCACGTGTTCCCCTTCTTTGATACTAGGAACAGGCGAGAATAAAATCCTAGGCCCACTTCTGGCAGAGGGACCGGCTGTATGGCCCCTAGTTGGAGCAACAGAGAAACCTGTTTGTGAGCCTCTATTCTTTGTTGAGGAGGAACGTCTGGCATGCCTTTGAAAGGAGGCAAGGTATGGAAATAAAACCTGTAGCCGTGGTGTATGATATCCAATACCCATCTGTCCTGGGTAATTAAACTCCAATTTTCCTTGAAAAGTGCCAACCTTCCTCCCAAAGGTGCTGCCAGACGAGCAGGCTCTGGCAGCTGAAAAGGTAGGTCATTGGGTCTGCTTACGAAAGGACTGACCCCTGCCCTCACCCGAAGCCTGTGCAGGAGAACTCCCTGTTCTAGGCCTGAAAGAGCCCTGAGCTCTGCCCTTACCACGTCTAGATTTACCCCTAGACTGGGAATCATAAGAAGGATACGTACACCCCTTAGTAGGCCAATTTCTACTAAACTTTGGAGGCTGGACCTGCAAAAAATCTTTAACAGTCTGCATAGACTTAGCCTTGTCTTCCATTTTCTTTAAGACCGTCTCAACAGGAGGACCAAACAACACGTCAGATTGTAAAGGAGCATCTAAAATCCTTTTTCTAACATGTTCAGACAAATTCTGATCCCTCAGCCAGGCGTGCCTGCGAAGAACAGTCCCAGTGGCAGCCACCCTAGATGAGGCCTGTACAGCATCAAAACCACATTGCAAAGAATGCTTACCCACCTGTTCAGAAACATGTACTAAATCTTGCAACTCTTTACAATCAATACCTACTGCCAGAGCATCAACCTTAGACTTCAATTGTGAAAGGAGATAGTTTTGGTATTTCAACATGTGAAACTGGCAATTCAGAGCCCTCATAGCAAGAGTGGAAGAAGTATAAACTTACTTTCCCCATCTATCCAAGGCCCTAGCCTCCTTGTCTGTAGGAACCGGATTCTTAACAACAGAAGCCTTAACACCCTTAGGCCCCTGGCTAACAGTTTCTGGGTCTGCCCTAGGACTCTTAAAAAGATACTCATGAACTTCAGGCACCCTGTAATACCTATCCGGCTTAACAGGAGCAGGAGGCAAAGAATCAGGATTAAGAGAAGCCTCTGTAAAAACATCTTCCACTACATCCAAAACAGGAGGTATAGCCAAAGGCCTATGCTGGGGTAAAGACAGAAATTCGCCAAGCCGTTGCCTGGAACCAGAGAAGTCCTGACCCTCGCACTTAAAATGCTCCCTCATGGAATGAAGAGTTTCTGAAAAGAAAAATCCTCAGGAGGAGTAGCAGAAGGAGTAGAATCATCCACATCAGAATCAGAATAAGGAGAGTACTCCTGCAAGTCTTCAGCCGAAGACTCTGAAACATCTGAAGCTTGCTCAAAACCCCCAGCTCAGGCTCCACCCTAGGTCTCTTAGCAGGAGGGGGCATAGAACCCCTAATCAAAGTAATCAAATCTTCTGCCATTTTAAGCATATGCTTCTTGGGCATAGTACCTGAAGAGCTAGGGGTAACACCAACTGAAGCTAAACCTGGCCTGCCCCTGGGAGAAGCCTTAGAAACAGAAGGAGAGGGCCTAGCCACCTTAGGAAGGGAGGGGAGTATAATAACCTGAGAAGCCCCCTCAGCCTGACTTGCCTCCTGAGAGGCCACATCTTGCAATAATAAGGTCTCACTCTGGGAACACAAAGAAATCTCCGGTGGAGCCACCAGCTCCACCGACACCTCTAAAGAACCAGCGCCCGGTACAGACGGTTCTTCTAGCCGAGGCTCAACTGCCTTGTCCTTGCGCTTCTTCGAGGAAGCGGGCGTCGGAGCATCCGACGGCATTTTATAATTGCACCGCTTCCCAAAGACTAACCTTGCACAATCCAACCTTCTCTTTATAGTGCGTTTATTAAATCTAGCACAAGAGCGACAGCTAACAACGTCGTGCTCAGGCCCTAAGCAAGGAATACACAAAGTATGATAATCTCTATGCGGTATCTGTTTCCCACAAGAAACGCAATTATTAACTTTTTCTGACATCCGGTAAATGACTGAGGCAAGAAAAAACTAAAATATTCCCAACGGGTACTTAGCCAACTTTGAACTCGGTCTGAAACTTCTAAATCGAAAAATCTCAGAACGCCAACCGGCACTTGCAATGCTGCTTCTGCATCGGACCATGCGGCAAAAAAGACTGAGGATATGACGCCGGTCATGCGCATTTGTACCCTGACGTCCTGACGTCAGTTACGTGCGCCCTGACCGACGTCAGCCTTATACTTTGATATTCGGGCCGACCGTGGACAGCGGACTACCCAAGTGTAAGGACTGCAGCAATGTGAGATGAAGAACATCATACTGGAACTGATCATCACCAACATGGGGGCTCTATGCTCCAGACCAGAAGTGTATCCCTCACTGGTAAGATCAGACCATAAACTAATCTCACTGGATATTCACATCCCGACCCCACCCCCTGCCCAGAAAACCACAGTGAAAAACTTCTCTAAAGCAAATTTCACACTCCTCAAAACCGAGGTGGAATCCTTCAAAGTCCCCGGGCCTGTGGAAAATACGGCCCAGACCACAGAATCCTTTATAAATGCATTCTATGAACACCTTCAGGAATGCATGGATCATGCAATCCCAAATAAAACCAAGACCCAATCCTCCAAAGGCAGGCGTCCTGTCTGGTGGACCCCAGCCATAAACAAACTATACAATAGAAGGAGGAAGCTACTACATGATAGAGCAAAATCCCAAAAAGGGAAGGCATCTCTGATCAATATTAGCAAAAAACTACGGGCACTCATAAAACTGTCTAAGGCCAGCTTCAAGAGAAAAATTGCACAGGACACTAAGGATAATCACAAGGCTTTCTTTAGTTATATTAGGAACCTGGGTGGGAATTTCCAGATATGCTCAGAATTAGTCCAAAATGACAAAAAATACACCGAACCGACAGACATTGCCAACATCCTAGCTGACAGGTTCAGCACAAACTTCTCCACCCCCTCCCCACCAAAAGGGCAAATATCTATCCCAGCAGAGTGCTGCCCCCCCTGACATCTCAGATGCTCAGGTAAGAGCCACCCTCTCCAAAGCAAAAAACACAGCATCAATGGGACAAGACAGTGTCCCGGGCTGCGTCCTACATGAACTCCAAGAAGAGCTAAACTCAAACATAAAACTACTGTTCAATCTCAGCCTTACTACAGGATATTTACCCAAAGAGTGGCGTACAGCAACAGTGGTCACTCTCCACAAAGGTGGTGCCTCAATGGATCCTGGAAACTATCGCCCCATAAGCCTGACTACTTTGGTCTGCAAAGCTATGGAAAGGATCATCATGGACCTCATAAATAGAGATATTGGGGACCTACAGACGCTGTATCCTACCCAGTTTGGCTTTGTTAAGGGCAGATCCTGTCTCTTAAACCTGGTTGATTTCTTTGAAACAGTCACCAAGGCCATTGACGAGGGGAAGGTGGTCCACACAGCCTACATGGACCTCGCAAAAGCCTTCGATACAATACACCACTCAGGCATTATAGATAAGCTCACCAGCTTAACTATAAACCCCTATGTCACTAGATGGGTTGCAAACTGGCTCAAGGACAGAACCCACATGGTTAGAATTACTGGAGCCATGTCAGACTCCAAACCAGTTACAAGCGGCATCCCATAAGGCTCAGTCCTGGGACCTCTCTTGTTCGGTATATATTTCTCGGAGGTACAGGCCAACACGGAAGGACTGTGGCTGACCAAGTTCGCAGATGACTGCAAACTAGGCGCCATAATCAACTCTCCAGCCAACACAAGCATCCTACAAAAGGGCCTCATAGAAACAGACAACTGGTGCCAGAGCCATGGCCTCAAGCTAAACGCCAAAAAGTGTATAGTCATCCCCTTTGGCAAAAACAAAGTGCCCACAAATTACCACATAGGTGGTAATCCATTAAGTATGGAAGAAGTAATTAGGGACCTGGGGACCCAAGTTGATAGCAATCTCTCATTTGAAAACCACGTGGCCAAAGTGGTTAGAAAAACATTTTATATAGCCCACCTAATCATGAAGGGATTCACATCTAGATCAGGGGAAGTTATCATGCCTCTTTACTCATCCCTCATCAGGCCCATAATTGAGTACAATGCCCCTTTTGGGATGTACCTTACCAGACACCTGCAGCAACTGGAAAGACCCCAAAAGTACCTCACTAAGAGGATCAAAGGGCTCAAACAGATGCCATATGCTGCCCGGTTAAAGAAACTCCAGCTCTACTCAGTGGCATACCACCTGCTCAGAGGCGACCTGTGCCTGACGTATAAAGTCATGTCCAACCCGGAATTAATGGACATGCTGCACCTCAGAAAATCCAAATCCCATCGAGCTACACGCTCGAGAGACTTGAACCTCAGCACTGAAATAAATAAGACATGCTGGAGGGACAGATTCATAACCCAGACGCTCCCTTCACTCTGGAATAAAATCACAGTCCAGGTTAGGCAGAGTCCCTCATTGACTCTCTTCAAGAGGAATCTTAATGAGTGGATGGGAAATCATAGGTTTACCCCGGGTATCACTTCTGTGTCACTGTTAGACAGAGGCACAGTATACTAACCTCAAAAAAGGGCATAGCAAAATTCATTTAAAATGGGTGGTGAAAGCCAAACACACTCTGGCTAGGCTTATAAATGCCCTAGGGCAGATAGCCTAGTATGAACCTATGAACCTATGTGGAAGTCAGGGGTGGAGCAGTGCTGATGCTCATTATATGACGCACCCCCAAAGGTGTTACTGGGTGGACATGGGGTGGAAATGTAGGCTAAAAACACTCCAGGGCAGATGTATGACTCCGCCCTAGGTGCATCCATCTCCTCACCAGCCCTACAGGTGAGGCAAAGTTAGTTAAATCAGTTTTGGTAGACGGGTAGATGAGGACATGCCTTGGGAGTAGCTGATGATCAAGACACAAAATGTACAAAAAGCATTCAAAATGGAATTACAGTACTCAAGTTTAGATCTAAATAATCTAGAGAACAATTTAGTCATAACCATACTTTGGCTAGTATTTGTAAATCTGCGAACCAATCTCACAGCTTTGCATCAAGTGTGTCAACAGTAGGCTATTATGAAAGATAGTCAGGAAACCACTTTATTTCACTTGCACACACATCTAGCTGCCTAACATCAAGAACACAAATTAAGGTTTCAGTTCAGTGTTAGCTGTATTCTGGGCAGTATAGATACATATAATATTAATGTCCAAAAATGCACAGCAACAGCAGGCAACCACCAAGCTTGCAATAATCCAGTCTCGTTTTTTGAAAATATATATAAACCTTTATTTGGCGTGCACTGGGTAAGCACTTTCACTATCAGCTTCATCAGACCATAAAACATTTACATCGCACAAACATTTGCTTAAATAGCAGCCATGTGACATTAAATCAATCATCTTATTAACTTTTTTAAAAATACATGAACCTATTGAAAGCATTTTCTAGGATTACTGAACCATTTAAAAGCTTTATAAAATAACAATGCATCCATTCTAGCTTGTTCGTTATAAAAATATATAACCAATCAATATACATCTTTTGGATAGGAGTTTAATCTACTACAATAGTACTTATTATGTAGCAGATCCATTAGTTGTATAACTGTATCACTTGCACTGCTTAGTAAGTAGCCGCATTAAAAGTCTCAAAAGTCACATATAAAAAAATAGTGAATAAAACTAAACAACTTCATATTTACTCTTTAAATAACCCGTATATCACTAAATAAATATATATAAAATCTGTATATTAAAGTACTGAAGTGATGTTTACTTGTAACATATCATATGACTCAATTATATTGTCTGACACCATCTCTGTATCGTTTCACAGCAACACGGTATCAATGCATTATGCTTAATACGTTATCATACTAACAGTGATGAAAAATATGTATACAAAAACCATACAGTGGTGTCATATCACTACTATAGTTATTTAAATATTTAGAAAAGAAATTAATAAAAATATATAAATGTTCCCATTTCTGTTACTAAATATTGCACGATGTTCCCGCATTACAGCACGACTGATAAATAATTAGAAAATTATTATTCATAATTTAAATTAAATGTTATAAATTGCTAATTTTTACTTACTGCATTTAAAATAATAACCAGATAGATACTAATACTTCATAATGTGATTTGGAAACATTACGTTACAGTAGGTAAATAGCAACAAATTCTCGCTTATACCTAGCGCTAAGGCATCCTAGGTAACTCAATACACCATGGGCATAAAACTAGCCTGTTTAAAACATTGTAACATTATATTCAATATGCGCAGTGAACCAAAGTGTAAGCTTACCATTAGTTCACAGAAAAGGCTGAATGACCATGAGACATGCTGTTTGATTTATAAATGAATAATCAAGTTATTACTAAAACTTCTAATGTAACCTAAAAAGTCACTGAGTTATAATAACTAAATACAAAACTTAATGACAGTGAGAGCTCATATATACTAAACCAGACTCTGTGAGGCAGAGCACCTCGCTGGCCTTGTTCAAGAGGAATCTTGACCAATGGATGGGAGATCGCAGATACACCCCAGGGGTTACCTCAGTGTCACTGCTCGACAGAGGCACAGCAAAATAATGGGCATAGTTTCTCCAAACTAAAGGGGTGGCGTAAGCCACAAAACTATGGGCTAGGCTTATAAATGCCCTCGGGCAGATAGCCTAGTATGAACCTATGAACCTATGAACCTATATCAAAAGCTATAGGTTGCTTAATATATAAAATCAGCATGTATAAATGGGATTTGCATACCTATTGCATAATATGCTTATATATGGCCAGTATAAGAACATTTTTTATATATATATTAGCCATAGAACATAACAAAGTGATGAATTTTCACATTACTTAATGCTAATCTGTCTAGGACTAGATTAGCATTAAGTAATGTGAAAATTCATGACCAGCATGTCTCATGGTCATTCAGCCTTTTCTGTGAACTAATGGTAAGCTTACACTTTGGTTCATTGCGCATATTGAATATAATGTTACAATGTTTTAAATAGGCTAGTTTTATGCCCATGGTGTATTGAGTTACCTAGGATGCCTTAGTGCTGGGTATAAGCGAGAATTTGTTGCTATTTACCTACTGTAACGTAGTGTTTCCAAGTCACATTATAAAGTATTAGTATCTATCTGGTTATTATTTTAAATGCAATAAGTAAAAATTTGCAATTTATAACATTTAATTTCAATTATGAATAATAATTTTCTAATTATTTATCAGTCGTGCTGTAATGCGGGAACATTGTGCAATATTTAGTAACAGAAATGGGAACATTTATATATTTTTATTAATTTCTTTTCTAAATATTTAAATAACTATAGTAGTGATATGACACCACTGTATGGTTTTTGTATACATATTTTGCATCACTGTTAGTATGATAACATATTAAACATAATGCATTGATGCCGTGTTGATGTGAAACGATACAGAGATGGTGTCAGACAATATAATTGATTCATATGATATGTTACAAGTAAACATCACTTCAGTACTTTAATATACAGATTTTATATATATTTATTTAGTGATATACGGGTTATTTAAAGAGTAAATATGAAGTTGTTTAGTTTTATTCACTATTTTTTTATATGTGACTTTTGAGACTTTTAATGCGGCTACTTACTAAGCAGTGCAATTGATAGAGTTATACAACTAATGGATCTGCTACATAATAAGTACTATTGTAGTAGATTAAACTCCTATCCAAAAGAAGTGTACTGATTGGTTATATATTTTTATAACGAACAAGATAGAATGATGCATTGTTACTTTATAAAGCTTTTAAATAGTTCAGTAATCCTAGAAAATGCTTTCAATAGGTTCATGTATTTTTAAAAAAGTTAATAAGATGATTGATTTAATGTCACATGACTGCTATTTAAGCAATTGTTTCTGCAATGTAAATGTTTTATGGTCTGATGAAGCTGATAGTGAAAGTGCTTATCTAGTGCACGCCAAATAAAGGTTTATATACATTTTCAAAAAACGAGACTGGATTATTGCAAGCTTGGTGGTTGACTACTGTTGCTGTGCATTTTTGGACATTATTTCAACTGGTTTCGGATTAGCGCAGAGGCATTTACTCTGTTAAGCGTAGTTATTTTCATTATTGCTAACATATAATATTAAATTTGCAATCAGCTAATGGGCTGAAGTAAAACTTAACTTAGTTGACACTGTGCCCATATAGTCATCACCATTAAATTATCAGGAGGCTGATAAAAAAATACTAGGTAACTTATAATTCAGTAATAGTGATTTCAGAACTGTTTTACCTGCATGCATGTAAACTAATTTTACTGAGCAAATATTTTAATTATAATTATTACTCAAACTATGGAAGACCTTTTGTGTGGATAACCTATGCATAGGCAAAGATTGAATTCTTGAGCATCATTTGCCCGAAATTCAACCCCCTGAGGATTGGAGCTCCTCCACAGGAAATGACTGTCATAAAGTTGTGCCAGTAGTCATACCCATTTTGGGGTTAATTCCACCCTTCTTTGAGTTAGTGTGACTTTGAAGTTGGTATATATATGAGTTGTGGGGTTTGGGGCTTTATCCTTACATCAATATGGAGTGCATGGGGGCTTGTCTCCCTGCAAGAAACAGTTAAAGAAGTGTTTTTCTCCCTGTTTTGGTGGTAATGCAGTTCTGAAACTCCAGTCCTCAGTGGGTTGAACTTCATCCACTCATAGTGGAAGCCTTTTGGGTTTATTTACATTATATGGTGTTATATTAAGCCATACAGGTTTAGTTTATAGTGAAGGTGACATTTTATTATAATTTCTTCATAACTTACTGTTAAAATACAATGTAAAAGCACATGTTTTTGCAGGTGTTTGTGGCCATCCATATACTCACTCCCCACTACATTAGACATAATAACTGTGAGGATGTCTTAAAATTATGGAAAGGGGTAATTTTTGATGAGCTGCTATATGTATAAGTTAAAGCTGCAATGTGCTATGGGGTTTCCCACACAAGTCTAATTGTGGACTTAAATGCAGAAGAGGGGAAACACACTGCAATCAGTACAAGCCAGTTACTGTATACAATAAAGGTTGTAGGTCATTACATGCACAGTGGCTAAAAGACTCAGATACTCTTGTAAAGTATAGCACACCCTGAATAGAGTGGCTTTATCACCACTAGGCAAATAAAGGAAAATGTGAAAATAGAACAATTTGTCCTCAACACATTATTGCAGTAGAAATAACCAGCCCAACACAGCACTTAATCTACCCAATGATAAAGAATTTGACAGTCTGAAGCTGATATAGTCATTCAGAGCACTGCAAAAATTGAATTACACTCCTTACACAGTTTTACAATCCACATACATTGGCTCTGACACTTGTATTAACAGAGGTCCACGGGCTTCAAAGAAATCCCCAGTAGGAAAGCCAAAAGGCAAGAGATCCTAGTCTGTCCAGTGTTGTTCCTGTTGGTTATGGAAATGTTAGGCTAGAAAAGATATTTTGGAATGAACTGCAAATAACAGGACCTAGAGACAGCTAGGGAGAACCCAACATGTTAGCACTTTTAGTGGATGATTATTGTTAACAGATGCTTTCAATTATTTCATTCAGCTTGCAAGATAAATGTTTCTTGAACATTTTAGTATTTCCATTAACAGGTGCAAATCACTGCCACAAGTAATTTTAACCCCTCATGTTAGTTCTTTATCAGACGTCTCTTTCAATGGGTACACGGAAGTGTAATTTAACTTATCAAAATCATGTCAAACTCTACACAAGTGGTAACATAGAGGATTATGAGTGGGTTGACAATCATAACCTACTTATTATGCGTTCAAGACATGTCTGACAAAAACTTCACCTCAAGAACAAAGCTCAGGAGGTGAATCTTGGCATCCATGTTGGAAGAAAATAATTAAGGGTTATGATCGGAGACATGATCATAAGTCTTTGTAGTGCATGGAGCTTTATATACCATGTACTACTGGTTACAGAAAAAAAAAATCTTTAAGTGTTTTACCAGCTTTCAAAGCCATTAAGCACTTAGTTAAGCCTGTCAGAAAGACAGTGTAACTCAATCTGTTATGCTACATTCACCTTAGATGCCTCCCAACTGCTAAGATTTTCACAGAATGTCCAGATTTTTACATCATATTTTTGGCCTAGTTCCTCATAAAATCTGTAGTTTACTGACAAATCACTTAAGACTGAAGTCACTAAATAATGACATACATTTGAGTTTCAAACTTCCTATCTTATAGAAAAAAACAGGCTACCACAAAACTTGCTATTCTAGCAACTTTTTAAGTTTATAAAAGAAATTCAGAGAACCATTACTAGCACAAAGAGCAGGGAGAAACAAATCACTGCAATCTTTTGCTGGTCATTAGTGACAGATTTGACTGCGTAGAGTGGGATCCAACCTTAACAAGATAACCAGGGGGTTTCACTTCTGTTAACACAGGGTCTTACACTATAGTAGCACTTAAATGATTTGTCTTTTTCCAGATATCAGACCATGATCAGTGCACTCCATGCACTACAAAAAAATTCTGAAATAATTACTACTAAGATCAAATAGTTAAACTATCAACTTGGTCATACCAATAGAATAATAACTGGTCATAATGAAAATGAATCCTGCCAGAGTAGGGCTTTCACATTCTGTTGTTCAAAATCTAGCACGGTCTATTACTGGTAGGGCCTATATCTACATACATAGATATGTATATATGTGGACATACATGCACACACTACATATTTACATAAGTATAAACATGCATACACACACACACACACACACACACACACACACACACACACACACACACACAAACACACTTACACACATTGTGCCATTTCTCTGTACTTTCAGTAACATAAGCAGTCTCCGGAAGCCAGTTTTGGATTAAATTAAGGGTTATTTGCAAAGGTTAAATCAAAACAGCATTTTCTTGCCAGAATTGGATAGTAACAGCCTGTACCAGGGCCATAGAGGTATAACGCCTTGACTACGGCCCAGGTGATCTGAGTAGCCTGACTGCACAGGCAGGGAGAATGGGCATCCCATCCATGGATTTGGGGGATGAGGAGTGCACACTAAGGGGAACATGTGCATGGGTTGATTTGGGTTGATTTCTATGGTGGTGACAGGATAAGTAACTGGATTTTGCCTTCTGTGGTTGGGTGGGATGGTCCTGCTGATGTCAGACCCTTGAGGAATGTAGGGGATGTACAGTGCTACTGCGTGGGCTGTCACTGGGTGTCCACATCTGGGTAGGCCATAACAAAAAATTCCTGAACCAGCATTAATGGCTATCTAAATAATGGATGCTCCTGGCTGACCCTTGTCCAGAATCTTGGGGGTATGAACAAAGCAAATGGCCAGGATGGGGCTGATGACTGGCAGGCAGTGGGAAAAAAGCAAAGCAGAACAAAAAATTGTGGAGTAACAGTAAAACTACAGCTACTAATTCTGTTTCTGTTGGCTCAGATACAGTACAAGTTCACAAACAGGCTTAAAATGTGTTTTTGTTCAATAAACACAAGTTCAGTATTACTGATACCAAGTCTCTTCCAAGGTTTAGTTAACAAAAGCAATAACACTTAAAATGGGTATAACTCTTTATCTTTGTTGCACACACAGGATAATTCCATTCACTGCTTTTTAACAGAAGCAAGGCTAACTCCAAGAATCTCCCAGTCCTTTCAGGTCTTATATGTTCATAGGTAGGTACTAAGCTATCGGCCCAAGGGCCTATGTAAGCCTAGCCAGCATGGTTCCATAGCTTATGCCACCCAAAAAAGTTATTTTCCTGTGCCACTGTCCAGCAGAGATACAGAAGTGATCCCAGGGGTGTATTTCCTATTTCCCATCCACTCATTAAGATTCTTCTTGAAGAGTGCTAATGAAGAACTTTGCTTGACATAGATGGGTAGCTTGTTCCAGAGTATAGGAAGTCTCTGGGACAGGAATCTATCCCTCCAGTGTGTCCTGTTTATTGTGGTGACAAGGTTTAGGTCCCTAGAGCATGTAGCTCGGAGGGACTGGGATTTCTTTAGGTGTACTATGTCCAACAGCTCTGGGTTTGACATAGCTTTATATGTTAGGCAGAGATCACCTCGGAGTAGGCAATATGCTATGGAGTAAAGCTGTAGTTTTTTTGAGGCGGTCAGTGTAGGGCATTTGTTTGAAGCCAGTAATCCTCTTTGTGTCTCTTATTATTATTTATTATTATTATTCCAGTTTGGTGACCGGGGAGGTCCACTGGGCTCAAGAGCCCATTTTCAGTGGAGGCCTGGGGAGAAAAGCTCCACATAACAAGTTACATAAAGTATATAATTTTCACTTTGGTTAAGCAGCGAAGCTCCACATAACAAGTTACATGACATATAGAAGTATCACATTGTAAGTTACATAAACAAATTGAAATAACAATAGGAAAAGATTCATATAAATTGCATGCAATATGTAGTTGTACACTTTTTTATACTGGGTCAGGTATTAGAAAGAAAAGGTATGCAATACTTAGGGGCTAAGATGCTAAAAAGTAATTATGAAGGAAGGGATGAGAAGCATAGAGCAAGGGGCTGGGTGGAGATAGGTTATAATTTATATTCTAGGTTTTGAAGGGAAGAAGGTTAGCCAGGAGAAAAGGAAGAGGGGAGGTTGGGAGGTGTGGGGTGAGGAGTGCAGTTACATTTTCTGTGAAGAAATAGGTAGGAGTGAAGTAGTCTTTTGAAGGTGTTTAGGTTGTCACAGGCCCTCAAAGTAGAGGGCAGGGTGTTCCATTTTTTAGCTAGGGTGTAGGAGAGTAAAAGTTGACCAGCAGGGTGCTTAGGTTTGTGGATGGTAATAAGGTTTTGGTGAGTGGATCTAAGGGGTCTTGGGGGGCTATAAGGTAGGAGGATATTAGATAAAGCAGGGCAGCTGGTGGGTTGAAATATTAACTTGTGGGCTGAGACAATTTGGAGGAAGTCTAGTTGATTTGGGAGTTCAAGCCAGTTTAGAGTTAGTAGGGAGGAGCAATGAGAGGAGGCTTTTGCTTTTGTGGCAAACCTGGAGATTTTGTTGTAGCATACTTCTAGTTTGGAGGTGAGAGTGGAAGATAGATTAGTAAGTAGTGGAGTGCCATGTAGAAAAGATGGGAGAAGATATGTAGTGGCCAGAGTCAGCCTAGTGGAAGGAGAGAGGAAGTGATTATTCCTGTAGAGTAGGCCAAGTTTTATGTGGGTTTTCTTGATGTTAAGTTGGATATGAGTATTGAATTTTAGTGTTCATCAATGGTGACCCCCCAAGAGTTAGGCGGAGGGAACAATATCAATGATAGAGTTGTTGAGGCTGGTAATTTGAAATGAGTTTTTATCAATGAAAATGGCTTTGGAAGGAGTGAATAGGAGGATTTTAGTTTTGTTAACGTTAAGTGAGAGGTGGTTTTGGAGCATCCATTTTTCAGTGGTTGAGAAGGCAGATTGAGTTAGAGACTTGAGTTCAGTTTGGTTGGAGGCAGAGCAGATCAGAGTAGAGTCATCTGCATATTGGACAATTTTGTTGTTTGGAATGGCATTGTGGAAATCATTAATAAAGATGTTAAATAGCAGAGGGCCAATAATGGAGCCTTGGGGGACACCTATGGATGTTGGAAGGAAGGTGGAAGAGGACTGGCCCCATTTCACTGCTTGGGACCTGTCAGAAAGATAGCTGGAGAACCAGGAAAGAGGTTTTGGGGAGATGTTAAGGTTAGATAGATGGTTTAGTAGATAGATGTGAGAGATGGTATCGAAAGCTTTAGATAAATCTAATAGAATCGATGAGACTAAGTTGCCAGAATCTCAGGCTGAATTGATAGAGTGTAAAAAGGAGAGAAGGGCTGTGTTGGTATTGTGTCCAGGGCGGAAGCCGTGTTGGGTAGGAGAGAGCAGTTGATGTTTGATTAGGAATGGCATGAGCTATATGTGAATGCATTTTTCAAGAAGTTTAGAGATGGGGAGAGAGGATAGCTATGGGGCGGAAGTTGGAGAAATTACAGTTTTTTCCACCCTTGTGGAGTGGGAGAATAAAAGCAGAATGCCATAGTTTTGGTACATATGACTCGAGTAGTGATCTATTGATCAGTATGCTGATAGGGAGAGCAATACTGTCAGAGGCAATTTTTAAGAAGGAGGAGGGAATGTTGTCAGGAGCATTGGTGCAAGGTCCGTGCTTATAGAGATGTTTTTTTATGAGGTTGGTGGATACAGGTTTAAGTTCAAAAATAGGGGGAGAGGAAGGAGGTGGGGTGGAAGCTAAGGAGGAGGAGGGTAGGGGGATGTTATTGGGGAAGGTTTTGGTCAACTCAGCAATGGAAGAGGTGAAGAAGGTGTTAAATAGTTTGGCAATTTCTTGGTCAGATTTGCTAGTGTCAGGACAAGGGTTATTTGTGGTACCAGGCTTGAGAAGGGTGTTTATAGAGTTCCAGAATTGTTTGGGGTTCTTTGTGTGATTTATTTGTAGGTAGTTGTAATAGGATTTTTTGTCTTTAATGACTTGTGTTTTGGCTAGGTTTCGCAGCTGTTTGTATTTTAGTAACAGCTCAGGCTGTTTATGATGGTGATAGCTTTTCCAAGATTTGTCTCTTTGTTGCATAATTTTCTTGGTAGCTTTTGTAAGCCAAGGGGCTGTTTTTGCTTTAACTCTTTTGGTTCGTGTTGGAGCTAGGGAGTTTAGGACAGAAAGGAATGTAGAGTTGAAGAAGTCTACGGCTTCGTCTAGAGGTAAAGTTTTTAGTGGGTTCCAGTTTGTGAGCTTAAGGGAGCCAGAGAAGGTAGAGGGGTTAAAGTTAGTTAGGTTACGGGTTTGTAGGAGGTGGTGGGAGTATGGGGAAGAGGAAGTGGCTCTGTGGGTGAAAGCAGGGAGGTGATCTCCTAATGGATCGGGAGTGACACCAGATGTAGTGATTTTATTTGGGTGGGACACTAGTATCCAGTCTAGGATGTAGCCTGGGCGGTTGGTCTCATTGGGCCTGGTGATGGTGTGAATAAGTTGAGTAAAGCTGAAGAGATTAATTGATAAGGTGGGATTGGGGTCTATGATTTTTTGCCAGTCAATATTTCCGTCTCCCATTATGCAAGTTTCTTGTTTAATATTAGTGTAGGTCCATGAGAGGAAGTCTTCTAAGGTATTGGTGTTATTACCAGGGGGAATGTAAAGGGAGATGATACAGATACTTTTTTGGTTATTTAATTTTAGCATGCCAATCGCTAATTCAGTATTGTTAAAGGACGGAATAGGATTTAGGAAGAGAGTAATAGATAAATGATTAGAGTAAATTAGTGCTACTCCACCACCTCTTTTATTTAGGCAGTCTGATCAGAGGCATTGAAACCTGGGGTGGAAGGAATTCTGAGTCAGTTATGTGTAGTTTTAGCCAGGTTTCAGAGATGGCTACTATGTCTGGTGAGTTATGGTTGATCCAGGCATGAAACAGGGTAATTTTATTTGTTAAGCTTTGGGCATTTATAGTGAGGAATTTGAGGTCTTTATGAATAGGTTTGTTGTTGGAGCTATGGTTATTAGTTTGAGAAGTGTTTGATCCGGGGTTAGGATGAATGTCACCTGCTAAGGAGAGGTATGAGAGAAGATGAATATGTTTTTTAGGAGTTAGTTTGGTTATGGATGGAGGGTGGGATGTGGGTTTAGGCTTGTAGAAATTTTAGGGGATTTGGAAGAGTTTTAAAGTTAATAGAGAGGTGGGGTGAATAGTGGTAAGAGAGGCAGAGATGTTGTAGAAGTGATTTGAAAAGTCGGGGTATGGAGGTGGAGGTGGGGATGTATATGGAGGTTTGTATAAGAGGTGGCATGGTATAGAGGAAGAAGTATGAGGAGTAGTAGTGTTGTGGGGGTAAGAATTGTGGAAGTAAAAGAAGACATTTGTGGTTGAAGTTTGTTTTGAGGAGATAGGAATATGGAGATTAGAGGGAAATAGGCAGGGCAGGTGCAATGGGGGGAGGAGTATAGGGTAGGGTGAGTTGGGTGGAGAGGGAGGAGTTATGCTATGGTGGGATTGGGTGTTGTCAAGGGGACGGAGTATGGGATGGCAATAAATTTAGGAGCACTGGGGGTGGGTGAGAATTGGGGGGAGGGTAGGGGAGCGGAGTGAGCCCGCAGGGCAAACAAAGCGGGATAGAGCAACAGAGCAGAAGAGTCCTGCTGAAAAAGTATCAGCCACTGCAGGTAGGAGCTGAGGTAAGTAAGAAAATACAGTAAAGCTGGGTAGAATTGGTAGTGAAAGGAGCAACTTTGGGGAAGAGGGAATAGTATACAAAAGAGGGAGAGAGGAGTAAAGGTATGGGATAGTAGGCTTTAGAGGAAACTGGGAGATGAAGGTGTAAGAGAGAAGAGGAGAAAAAAAGACAAAAAACAAGAGGAGAAGAAAAGGTTATTTTAAAATATAGTAGGAGTAGGCAAAAGGTGGGAAGGTGCTGCCACCTAGTGGTGAGTGGAGATTATGCAGCCAGAGAGGCAATGGGAAAATAGAATGGGGCAAGATGGGCAAGAGACTGAGGTATGAAGAGTAGAGGTGAGGAATGAATGAGATGGTAAGTCTTCAGAGGGATACAAATTTAGGGATGGGAGGCTAGAGGTAGTGAAATTAGAGGGGGATCTTATGGTCTGCGGTAGGCTGCTGAGTCACACACACTGAGGGACAGGCTAGCATATAAGGATATTTTGATAATTCAGTTTGTAGTGAGGCTACATACATTTATTGAGAGCAATATAGGTATGGGATTCTGCACTGAGGATTCCTTTCGGGTAAGCCCAAACTAGTGAGCAGGAAAAAAGTCCAGATGGGCCAACTTGGCTTTATGCGGAAGTCCGTGTAATTCAGGAGTTAGAGATGGACCCTCAGGAGAGGAGTGCTGTAAAAGAGAGGGGAAAAAGAAACAAATGTAAGTATAGGGAGAAGGGAGGAGGGGGAGGAAAGTATGAACTACAGTATAGGAGGAGGAGTAGATTTGGAGAGAAAGTGTGAGGAACAGAGATGAGGAGTTGGTCTGGAAGAAGGGTATAAGAGGGAGGGTTAAATTAGAGGTAAAAGTAATTGAGAACAGCTATGAAAAGGGGAGCAGTGAAAAAGACAAGGAGAGAGAGCAACACAGACAAATCTTAGTATTACCTCAACCAACTAGTAACAGTCTGAAGACAAATGCAGTTATACATTTTAAAAGCTTGGTGTGGGGAACAGATTAATACAGAGGTACAACAGCAAGTTCAGGCAGACTAATACATTTGAAACAGATTAGATATGCAGACTAATATATTTGCAACAGATTATATATGCATTTTACCTCTACACAGTGTGTAAAGGATGACTAGGCAATTTCAAAGCAAAGTCAAAAGCAATTTCAGCAAAGCAAGGCAATTTCAAAGCAAAGTCTAAAGCAATTTCAACAAAGCAAGGCTAAGTCTTAAAGCAGGAGTTGAAAAATATACAATTATTGAAGGCAGTCAGTGTGTGAGAGAAAAAAATCCTTAACAATTTATCACAAATCAGTTAAACCAGCCTGGGAGGGAATATTTAACTCCCAACAATTCAAACAGTAGCTAGGCAGTATTAGATACTGGCTGTTAGGTAAAAAAGAGGCTAGGCAGTATTAGATACTGGCTGTTAGGTAAAATAGGGTGGTAAAGGCTCAATGAGGTGCCTTATAGGGGAGGGAAAGTATCCAGAAATTGAGGGTGAAACACTTTGGTAGCGTTTGTGCCACAGAGTGGTTAGAGTTATGGTAAATGGAAGGAAAGTATGCTACAGGAGCGCATATTCTGCTTACTCTGTTCTGTTGTGAGGCATTTTGATAGAGGAGAGCAGGAATAAGCATGCTCTGGAGCAGCTGCAGTACAGCGCCTTGAATAATGGCATTCTGAGTTGGGATAAGAAGTAGTGTAGGGCTCACAGCGCTCACAAACTCCTTAGGTACAGATTACAAGCACAGGAGAAGGTTGCAGGTTACATACCTCTTTTTTGGCCCCAAAGCGAAAGAGAATGTGGCCGCTACTATGCACCGAGGAATGGGTGCGCTCCCACACAGTTGGAAAGTACAGGCACCAGTTAAGGGAGAATGATAAAGCTGCACCCATTTGTTTCAGCAGAGCTGAAACACTAACAACAGAGAGGTTCAGAGCGCAAAACAATTAAAGCCTCGCAGTTTCCAAACTAGTAATTAACTACATGTGCAAGAACACATTTTGGCCAGCAGAGTGAAAAACTTGTGCTGGAATTCAGTATCTACAAAAGTATCAGAGTGCCAGGGTAGTGAACGCATGTTTAAACATGTGATAACAGACAGTAGTCTGAAATACGCATTGGAGCGTTTGCTCAATTAGAAAGCATTCGGTGTTAAGTAGATTGCTGCCTATGTGGTAGTTCATGGGTACAGAGTTTTTACCAAAGGGGATGACACTGCACTTTTTGGCACTGAGCTTGAGGCCATGGCTCTGACACCAAGCATCTGTCCAGACTTTGGCCCCCCTGCACATCATTACTCATGTGTGCTAAATCTAACCTGCTACTGTCCCTCACCCCAGCCCTATACATTATCATACCAAAAACTCCAATCCCTAACTGAAGCACAATTCAGACAAACAACTTCTGGGTGTACAGTCACTTTTTTGTTTAATATTTATTTATTTTTATTTTATTTTACGTTTGTTGACCGGGACAGTCTGTCTGGGTTTGAGCCCATTTTCAGCGGAGGCCCTGGAAGAAAAGCTCCAATAAACAAGAACAACATTGACAGGTACAGTGTCTGTTTTACATAGAATTTAACAGAAATATCTAGAGACAATAAAGAAAGTCAGGGGCGGCTCGTGGCATCGGACTGCCGGACTGCAGCCCCCTCAGTTGTTTTTGGTCTTGTGTATGTTTTAATTTAATCATTAAATTAAAAAAAAAAAAAAAGAAATCTTTTTTTTACTTTAAATTTCGAGTCCGTGACTCGAAAGTATGCGCATGCGCATTGCGCACCTTACCCGCGCGGTTGTAAACAGCTTTTTTTTTTTTGTTTTCTTTGCAGCCCGGAGGAGCACATAAGGCATCATTGTGATGCCCAGAAGTCTATGCGGCAGCGGTTCCAAACCGCATAGACTTGGAAGGGGCTCGGACTGCGACGTCCGCAGGCACGTCAGTCATGACGTGCCTGCTGGGCTAAAGCCTAAATGCTGCTGATTGGTTGTCGCTCTCTTCCCGGGCTTTATGAGCTGGGAAGAGAGCGAGAATCAGTCAGTTCAGTTTAGGATCTGATTAGGAATCAAGCTTTCTTTTTTTGGCAATTGTCTTGTTTGTGATCATCATTGTATTTTTTTTTTTCATTTCTATTCTATTTGGAGGGATTATCGGGTTATCGTTTGGAGTGAACAGTGAAGAAGATCCAGAAAGAAAGTACAGGGTGCTGCAGAATTAAGTAAGTAAATAAATTAAATTATGAGGGACTCACTCTCTTACTTGGTTCATGAACTACTTCACTTCATTTATTTGTGGTGGTTATGGAATGCTCAGCAGAGATGCACTCCCCCAATACTTTGATATGATCTACTGTTTCTTTTGGTGTATTCCTGAATGATTTAATGGAGAAGTGTAGGCTTTGTCTTTTTGTAGATTTATTGGTGAATAGTATGCGCATGGTTTTGTTCACATTTAACAGCAGATGGAAATTTACTAGCCATTGTTCTATTACTTGAAAGTTTGCAAGTTACATATGAGAAGCTCCTGAATAGAGATGGTTTTGCAGATTAAGACTGTCCAGTTTGCATATTGTGCTAAAGTGGATATTAGTGTGACTTTGTACATATCATTGCTGAATATGTTGAACAGTAATGGGTAAAATATATTAGCCTTGTTGGAATACATGCTGTGACAGCAATTTGAGCTGATATGGTATTTTGTCCTTTAAAAGACTGCGTTCTCTGGTTGAGGTAGCTGTTGAATCATAGAGCAGATCTCATCATAGTACCATTATGTGCATAATATTTAAAAAAATTTAATCCTAGGCTATTTCTGTTTGCATTATACTACAACTGTATGTGGATTAAATGCGATGAGCAGCTGGAAAAATCCGCACAAGATAACACTGCAGTCTGCATGTTGTATTTAGCCGTTTTATTACCTCATATACGTTTGTAGAACAGCAGGAAAGTACACAATAAGGGTTTGTATATCACAGTTAGTAATTTGTTGCTTATGTTTTAAATAATGTGTGGCCATCGTATTATTCTGGATCCTGTTCATCTGCTGCCAGCCTAGTGATGACAGATTGAGTGCAGGATGTGATGATAGCTTAAAATCTTTGTATTCCCGTCTTAAGATGTCTTTTGTTGTCTAGTTTATCTTGTGCTCAGGTTTTGTTTGAAAATAGTTTTTCTTCCACTCCTCAGTGTTTCTTTTTGTAAGAAATAAATATAATACCTTCATGACCAGTTATCACTGCAGAGAAAGATAGTGCAAAATGCAGAAAGGTACTCTGATTGAAATGTTAAGTCTGAAAGCTCTACTCAGTGATATCAAGAATGCCTTAACTGATGCACACTTTGTAGGTGAATACCATTTTATGAAAATTATTGCTGTTGTCCCAGATTAACAGATCAAAAATAGTTTCCTAATCAGTCCCTCATAGTAAACTAGACCACTAACGCTATTTGTTGGGGGGGGGCATGTTTCCCTGCACACCCGCAATGCACTCACATAATCACAATACCTTTATTTTACATATCTAAGTCATACATCTTCAGGGTAGAGAAAATGGCTAATCTGCATTCTTTGCAGAAGTTGTCCTAACAGTGAAGTTTCAAAACATAACAGAGATGTGCAGAGATGCAGAAGGGAGGAGGTTCCACTGTAAAATATACCTAGTTCAAATTGCTGTGAAAGGAACCAGTTCTGCAAAACTGTATTCAATGCCATTTCAGTAGCAGGATATATCATCATCCTTATATTATATATCCAAATGTAATGCTATGTGGGGTCGGGGATGTAAGGTTATGCCTCAAAGAGTTTGCCAGTACAGCTCATAAAGATAATTGGCAGAAGTAGAATTTAGATGGACAACCTAATTTAACTGAAGGGTTTTTTATTTCTGTAACCTGTGACTCAAACCAGCCTTGTGCTTTACTGTGAAGTTGCCTAGTCTAAGTAAGAAGTTTTATGTAAATGTTTATTTTATTTCTTACCACTGTTTTTACCCTTTATGGGAAGGAAGGGATAGCTTCTGGACAAGAAAATTTACTTTTCATAGATTAGTACTAGGTTAACTGTCCTCTGGGGCCATTTTAAGCCTTGCCAATTACCCCTTTGATTTATATTTTGTTGTTTTACCTTTAATTTTCACTGTTTGTTGTTAGAAAGGGATAGGTTTTAGACAGGAAACTCTAGGCATCCTAAAGGACATAGTCAGCTATGAAGTCACACAGACTGCAGATAGGACAATCCCTATTCCTGTGCCAAATAGGCTCCATTTTAAGAGGTATGTACCCATAAAACATGCCTGAGCCCCAATTGATGGAAATGGACACGCTTGTTAAATATTTAACTTCTCTGTTATGGCTGCACTGTTGGTTGCAGAGCTAATATTACCTGTAATGTTTGTTTTGTCACATACCTGTTTGTTTATATCCTGGCTGGCTGGTGTTGCTAGGGCAGTTTTACTGTGAAATAAGTACAAGGCGTACACATGCTTTTGAAAGTTATTGATGAGTCTATTTGTCATTTGGTTGATGGGCATGGTGTACCATGTATGTTGGATACTTTTTGTAGATCCTTTACCTGGATGATTCAAGGAGCCTGTACAGAGTCTGCACTAGAACTACATTTTAGACAAGTATGCTATAGAATATTTTAAAAGGAGATCACATGGTAATCCTTCGCTACGAAGTTGTGTGTGTGTGTGTGTGTGTGTGTGTGTGTGTGTGTGTGTGTGTGTGTGTGTGTGTGTGTGTGTGTGTGTGTGTGTAATTTCCTATAACAGACTGGGATAAAAAGGCATGATATGTCAATAAGCTGAGCAGATTGCCTTTCTTTTTATTGTGTCTATGTGGACATTGCTAAAATTGATTAAATGTAAGATTATAAGATTGTAATTCAAACAAATTCAGAGTTAGATATTCCTGGAGGATTTCTTAATGTTAATTAAGGTTGTTCAAGGCTACATTTGCAAGTAACTTGGCTACAATTCATGCCACATTGCACTGAAACAGCCATACTTTATACACATCTAGTTCACATTATTGATAGATGAGAAGGTCAAACAGCTAAATATTGAGCCAAAATTATTGACTTTCAGAAAGTTCAAAACAAAATTAAAAGTTTGTAGTACATTAAGAAAATACAGAAATAACTTTGTCATAAAACGGTCTGTGTTGTATGTACATGTTAAGTATCTTTGTGTTGTTGTATAACTAAGCAACTGGTAGAATTTAACACTAAAAACGCTGCACAGCCATTGTGAAGTCTTTGAAACGCAATTTATTGTAAACCCACGAGAAAGCGTTATTTTTTGTTTAAAACAGCGTAGTAAACTTCATACCTCTCAAGTATACCTCATTACGAGGAACATACCTCATTTGGGGTCTTAAAAAGTTCATGTTCCTCGCAGTTCCACATTGAAAGAGTCTGTCAGAGTGTCACACATTCAGTGAGAATTTTTTTAAGTGAAATCCATGGCAAATAGAAATTAATCATATTAATTCATTAAAGGATCTTCTTTATAAGTTAAAGCCAGCATATTTTAACCATCCTATGACCTTCCTAGTTGAAGTTGTTAATAAGTCACATTAGTGTATGTGTTCCACATTTTGCCCATTTGTTCCACATTATGAAGGTAACTGTTCCTCATTTTGGAGATGAAAGGTTGAGAGCTATGTAATAAACTCACTCTCATTAAAAAAAAAAATAGAAAAAGTTGTTTTCCTTTTGACATATAATCTTCTCCATACTGTGTTTTAAACATAATTTGGGTGTTTTAAACAAATGTACTGTTTCTTACTGGCAGGCATTTTTCATATGAGTTAGTGTCAGTCAGTTTTCATGAATCACATTTTGTGGGGAGCAAAGGCAGGATGCAGATGAAGAAAGTGAACCACGGCAGTTAACTTTTCTTTTTGGTCACAAATACTGTAAAAACTCATTTTTAAAACATAACCAATTGCTAGATTGTGTCATTAACCTTGTGGATGCACAGCTCCCAGACTAGTGTATGTTGAGATGAATGGAATGATGTGGAAAGACAGATTTTGTTATTATCCTTGCAATGATGCTAGCAGTCATCAACCAGATATTGTCTATTTGATTTGTGAGGGCAGCTGAGATGACAGGAATAGTGTAATAAGATATGTATTATTATTTAAAATTATGCTGGCAGTGGTAAACCAGATATTTTGGCAATGTTTCTAGCTTTGTAATTTGCATGGCACAACCTGGAAACGTGTGGTCAATTGTTTGAGTGGATTGTGGTTATGAAATAATATTATATAGCCATCAGATGTCAGACTGCAACTTATGGATGGGGGTTATGGTTGCCAGGGTGAATAACTCTTGTCATTTGCTCACTTTAAACCATCACTCTGTGGTTTGGCAGGACTTGTGTATTTGTGAGAAGTAAGATGGAGTACATTGGATACCTGATATGCACAGACAGAGTAGGTATAAATGCCGTGTTTACAAGTTGGAAAACTAAGCAACAGTGATGAGCATTTCTGCAATATTCTTAGGTTCACTGACAGGTGTTTTTGAGTTTCAGATTTCATACCATACAGAAAAGTTATACTGATGCAAGACCTACTGCTCTTTCTAAGTTTGTAAGAGCAGCATTTAAAAATTGTCTATTTTTTGGACCTTTGTCCTACTTTTATTTATGGCCTTATCCAGATTTCTTGCTCTGAGGTTGAGAGTATATGAAATGTGTCAGGGGCTCAGGGCCATCAGCTGGAGACGTTTCAAATTGCGACATACTTGTAAGTGTTCAAAGCAATGTGTGTATGTAACAATGTGTGCTGTGTGGACTATTCAGCATGTGCCATACTGACTGAGATGGCTCAGGGCCATCAGCTGGAGACGTTTCAAATTGCGACATACTTGTAAGTGTTCAAAGCAATGTGTGTATGTAACAATGTGTGCTGTGTAGACTATTCAGCATGTGCCATACTGACTGAGCATTTATTTCATGTAAATAAGTATGTGAAGCATTGATCCCATTGCACCATAGCCACCCCGTCTTGTTGGCCACAGCCCATCTTGTTGGCCACAGCCCATCTTGTTGGCCACACCCATCCAGCTGTCTCCTGCAGCCCCCCTTTGATTTGAAGTCACCAGCCGCCACTGAAGAAAGTACAATATGCAACGGGCACTGTTTTTTTAGATTTGTAGATTTCAAAGTGCAGAAACAATCTTATGTGAACTGATGTTTTGTCTGCCCATTAATGATTGAGAATAGATATGTACTATATATAATACATAACATATAACATATATAATGTAATTACATACACAGATACATAACATGCACATATTAGCCGACTATAGCATTTAAATGGATTTTACACCTTGGTTACATTTATGTGACCATTGCCCAAGACAGAAAATTGATCTTCTTGACAGAGAAATAACAGAGTGGCGGCAGAATTGTTTTCAAAGACAGCATGCATGTCATCGTGCCAATAATGATATATTCTTTTTTTTTTTTTTTTTTTTTTAAGTTTTTAGATGTCCAGCATAGGATGTAGATGTTAGACTGCAAAAATAGTTTAGTTTGGTTACTTTTATAGGTATATTGATGGTTTTACTTTGTAGTGCATTGGGTTTTCATTGGGAATTGTTCTCCTTGAATTGAATTTAACTGATTGTGATTCATTGCTTTTTATGTTTGACGGCAAGACATATATACATATGTATATGAACATTTACACACATTATATATATATATATATATATATATATATATATATATATATATATAAAACATATATTATGCATTATATATTATCTATATATAATTTATAGCTAAACTCTCTATCTATAAATATATATGTGTGTGTGTGTGTGTGTGTATAATATACATGTATAAGCACAAAAGATGTCTACACACACACACAGCTATTAAAATGACTCATTTAAGGAGTATAACCAGCTTACCAAGACGAAGCACAATACTGATGATGTAAATGGCTAAGCCACACCTGTCAGAGTTCCATTTAGCATCATTAGATGATGGTGCTTTCAGGTAATTAAAAAATTCCCAATTGTTGTTTGCTGTTTAGCATTAATAGACAGTGAATTCTAACATAAGTTGACAAAGGTTTTGCACTGAAATTTGGGGAGTAACTGGAAATATTTAGAGTTGGTAGCAAAATGGATGAGGAATCTGCGCTACAAGAGCATAGGCTCACAGGTGTTTACTAGGCTAAAGACCACAAGGGCCTTTTTAAGCCTAACTATGCATCCCAAATCGCTGACAAGTTCTAATACCCTTGATAAGTGTAAGCATGGGCCTGGAAGATGAACCATTTATGGGTTACCTCTGTCAATTAGAGACATAGGTGCCAAACCATGGATAAATTTCTAGTTTCCCATCCAGTTGTCCAAGTTGCACTTTAATTGGGTTAGGTAGGAACTCTGCTTCACATGGATGGGGAGCCTATTCCACAGATGGGGTAGTCTCTGGGATACATACCTATCTAAGTCTTTAGAATGGGTAATTCTGGTGCTGTTTGTTTTGTGGATATGCAAGTCCATCAGAGTGGGGTCTGATAATGCCCTGTATGCCAGGCATGATCTCCCCACAAAAGCCTGTAGGAGAGAGACTACAGGGATAGGGCCTTGAGGCAGTCTGCATAGGACATATTACTTACGCCCCGTATTCTTTTACTAAGGAACCTCTGTGGATGTTCCAATTGTTACAGTTTAAGTTTATTGGCTAATCAGGGCCAACAACCCTGCTACAAAAATTTAAAGATCAAGGTACAGGTACAAAGTGTGGTCCTGTGTGTGATAATGTGGTACAATGCCTTTTCCAGAGAGAGTGAAGGGCCTCCCTTTTCAGGGGATTGCTCATGAGTGGGCAAAGCTTGTTCAGTGCAACGTGTAGCTTGTGGAAGTGGTTGCACAGTTTTCAACAATGAGCAGAAACACATACTCAGGTCTATATTAGAATCTCAAAGGTTTAATGCTTCGAATCACTAAAGATTGAACTTTAGTGATCGAAACAGTAAACCATCAAAATTGTAATATAACCTGTAAAAAAAAAACAAAAAAAAAAACAAGTAAATGGTGTTTAGGAAGGGGGCAATCTCCCCGGCACCCCCCACATGGGGGGGCTGCACCCCTAGCCCCCCCCGCTACTTAAATATACTGACTCCAAGATCATACTTTAATGGAGTATGGTGCGGAAAGGGAAGATTTCCATTTCCTACACTGTAGCGCGATCTTGGAGTTGGTATATTTAAGTAGCGGGGGGTGTGGGGGTGTTAGGGTAAGTATTTGATGTTTAAATGTTTTTTTTTCGAAGTTACCGAACTTCGATAATATGGTGTCGACCATATTGTATTCAATGGCTCGTAACTTTGAGATTATAATATAGACCCCACATACTCTAGTTTAGGCACAATCATGGCTAGCTGATAAACAAATTCAGCCTTTTTATTATGATGTCAACTCCCTGACAAGTGTCAAACAGTACATTAGCCTTATGGATCCTTGTTGATACACGTTCTTAAAACAATATGGTTATGGTCTTCCCAAGCACCCAGGTACTTGAGTCATTTTGATGTTTTGATGCTTGTTGTCATAATGTCTCTTAGCTTCCAGCCTAACACTGCAGCATGTCTTTTGGCTTTTCCTAGATGCATTACTTTTTTTTCTGAAGTTAACATATAGATTCAGTTGAGTAGACAAGTTATGGATTTTCCTAAGATTTGTTGATGGGCATTGGTGAATATGAGTGATCAATTTGGTATATGAGAAGATTTTGTGCTTACAGTAAGATGTTAATCTAAAGTAGGCAAATTACAATAGTGTTAATAAAAAGTGAGACATGAAATGGTTTAGAATACAACCCTGTAGAATCCCCACTCCTAACTGTAAGAGGGTGAGAAAAGAAGTTGTCTACTGAGACTTAAAAAGTTGTGTGCCCAAGTAGTTACTAATGAACTATAGCGTTATGGTGTTTCATCCACAGATTTCTAGCTGTAATGAACCTCAGAATCAAAGGCCCTTCTAAGGTCTATTGGTTTACTGGTCATGAAAAAGGAGACAACCTCCAACAAGACCTGATGGAGGTCACTGGTTTGGCAGAGTGGTAAAAAATAAAATGTCTGTTAGCCAAGGTACAGCCCTGATCCAGAGGGACCCACTGAGGCTCTGCCCAGGAGTACTGTCTGGTTAAGTCACATGTTCAGGTTGACATAAACAAATAGAGGCTGCTGAAATAAAATTCAGGACTGCTGCAAAGTATAGATGTATCGACCACAGTCTTAAACCTCTGCATTAAGCTGTCAGTACTAATTGGCAGTCACCAGCTGGGTCCAGTAATACAGCTAAATATAAAGTTATACTGAGAAGCAAACTTAGTAGTGACAGAAAAGCAAAAGAGTTTAGGCCTTACAGTATCTATGGTGAATTATGTAGCACAGAGTTGATGAACAGTGGTGAAGTCCAAGAAGCCACTGAGGTCATCTATAGGCAGTGGTAAAGTGTGGAATGCAGACTGCATTTCTAGAGGGGCATCTAGCAAAAGGAAGAGCAGGACAGCACTAATTATGCAGTGAGAAGTTACCAGAATGATTCAGTGAGTGAATGGCTAGAAATGATAATGAGGAAAGCACAAGGATGGCTCAATGCCAGCTAGGAGAGAATGAGCAATTCAGTCATGAATTAAAGAAATATTGTTTTACAGAGGGGGTGGTGGATCTTGAAACATGCTGCCTGAGCTAATACTTACAGTGAAGGGGTTCAAAGATGCCGAGGACAGACAGAAGAAATGATGGGCCAGGTGTACGGGCTGGGAGGCATTATAAAAGCTACCTGCAACCTCCATTTGGATGGACTTAACAGACTGTAGGTATTCTGCAGTCTTCATTCTTAGATGTTTGCATAACTCAGTCTTTAAATGTCTACATATTATATATATTTTTCTGGGTGATTTGGTGTTACTTGCTAAGTTTCTGTATTGGTACATAAATAACATGACACAGTCAGTAATGAAATTTGCATTGTATTTTTTTTATAATTGTCTTCCACCTTCAGTCCTGTCATATATGAACTATCAAGTAAACAGCAACATAGTATTACTAAATTTGTTTTTTTCCTTAAATTGCAATGACTGTTCCAGCAGTATGCAGTTCTAAGAAGTTTATAAATATAATGAGCTGCCTGTTACCTTCTGAACTTACTCGGTGAGCCAGAATTAAGAAAACAGATATTTTATTCCAGTAAATGCAATATTTTTCCACTATACCCCTAAGTGTGAACAAAGAGATTTTTCTTATTAATGGGGGTCTCACTGTCACAATGATCACCAAACCAAGGCAACTATCAGCAAATTATACATACATCTTCATTTACTGGCGAAACAATATGCCTTTCACACAGGTGAAACCTGATAGTTTGGTTATGTTGGTGTACATTATTTCAGCAACACGGTTTTATTGTAACAGCATGTGTTTAAGAAAGCTGATCTTTTAATATGGCTTACAGAATTCATGCTGAAGTAACCCGATACAAGCACTGTGAATTTTGTTTTTGGTTGTTCAAAGTTAGTCTTCTTGCCCACAGTGAGTGACTGAAAAAAAAATATTGTGTTAAGAAATCTGAACGCCATTGAACAAATGAAATGTGTTTCTTGAACTGCAAGCTAACCTCTGACCTTTCCCCTGAAGTGCAGTTGCCTGGGACAACAGTAAGAAACAGAAATGCACTTGATTCAGTCAATTGGCTTGTAAAGAGCAAGTATCCTTCACTGAAGCAAGTGCACACAATGCTAACCTGAGCAATGTGTACTTTACATCCTGTTTTGGATCTGCTGCTCTAACTGTGAGGACATTAATTTAATGGCAGTCTCAGACCCAGGTTCTATTTGACAAACCTTCTTCTTTAAATCCCCAGCATATATTATATAAAATGCATGCTATCTATAGTAAATCTCTTCAGTCATCTAACAAACCTGGCAATAGCTACTGCAGCACATATCACTCAGCTCTTTATGGTATTTTACATCTGTAAATACAGGCACAGGTGGTTTAGTTGAACAACTGGAATATGAAACATTCCAAATCCTGGTTTTGCTAGGTTAAAAGACTGAAGCTGGCATGTGTGTGTGTGTGTGTGTGTGTGTGTGTGTGTGTGTGTGTGTGTGTGTGTGTGTGTGTGTGTGTGTGTGTGTGTGTGTGTCTATACGTACAAATTCAAAGTACTACAGGGAGTGGGGATTTGCCCTTTCCCCACTGTTGTGTAATCCTGGAGTTGGTATATATAAGTTGCAAGGAGTGTTGGGGATGCAAGGCTATTTACCCTCCTACATAAAATAAGTTTTTTTTTATTTTTTCGATACTGTGCATTTTGATCTTTTGATATCAACATTTTTTGTTTTGAATCTTTTGTTGCTTAATGACTCGGCATGTAATCATAAGTAAATATCACTGTTGCTCTGTTGTGATTGTAATGAAGTGCAAACAAGGCTCAAGTGAGGCCTAAATGTGGTCAATTGTGATCTGCAATTCTGTCCGGGCAGTAAATACAAATAAATCCATTTTCAGGCATGTCCTTAGCATTAATTTATTTCTGATTTACCACTCCACCACACACACACACACACACACACACACACACACACACACACACACACACACACACACACACACACACACACACACACACAAAACCTAAATCCATCTCTCATTTCTGATGGTGAAGAACTTTTATTTAGGATTTTGTTGATTATGAGAACAGCCAGGAAACTTTTGCCACTACAGCCCAAAGCACATGTCACTAGTAGTGTACAGAATGAAAAAAAAGGTCTCAGCTATATAAAGGATGATCACACACATGAAAAAGTAGATAATTAGCCAAAGTGTGCATACAATAATGCTGAAATCATTTATTTGAAAAGCACAAAGGGGTAAGTAACATTGCTGTACTGTATATCTAACTTATAATTTCGGCTTTCATTTACAGGGAACTGCAATGAAAGGGACATTGTTTCGTCTCACCCTCAGTTGCCTCAAGCCTTTTCACTTGTCTTAACTTTTACCAACCAATAAATCACTCCACACATGATGATTTGTACATGACAGTAGTTTTGTGCACAGAGATAGATTTTGTGACAGGAATCTCCAGTGACCCAGTGGTAACAGAGGTCTGCAGCTCCCTTATTTCTACATGAGTTGTGGTAGTGAGGATGATAAGTGTCACTTATTTTTCCTAAATAGAAGAGTAAGAAGTGATCCTTCAAGGGCCAGGACCTGCTTTTCTATGACAATGTGACACACACACACAAAAAAAGAAAGTGTTGAAGTAGGACTTCTGAAACTGTTTTTCACTTTGTGCCATGCATGTGAACATGCGTATTGTGCCAGTTTTCCCAACCTGTCAATTCTCACTGGAAAAAAAAGTAAAACTCAGTAATAGCATTTGCTGACATCAGTGGACATATGTTGTTGCTTGTCTTTCGGCTTTTCCCGGTTAGTGGTCGCCACAGCGGAACTCTGATCTGCTAATGACTGGCAGTAGATTTTCACGAACGCCGAAGTGCCAGCTCAATGTCCAACCTTCAACGAAGGCACACGCCCATTTACGCATGTCTTTCGAATGCCACCCAACCACAGGGAGGACATGCAGACTCCACACAGAAGGCACTCCCTGCACTCCAGCCGAGAATCGAATGGGAGAACCTCTTGCTGTGAGGCAATAATGCTACCTCTGCACCACCGCAGCTGTGGACATATATGGACTGTAAATGGAAGCAGAAATAAAGAACACAAATGCATACCTTTCAATTGTCCCTCATTTTGCAGAACTGCCTGATTTGCCTCATATATTTGCTGTGTGTGCCATAAAAATTTGCTTTTCCGGTAAAGCATTAAGGATTACAGTCATCCACTAATGCCAGACTTCAGAGTTTCATATCTGTTGTTCTGAAAATTAATGTTAATATAAAACCCATTGTTCTATTAAATCTTTAAGTGAATTAGAGTAACATTTAAAATTAGCTGATTTTGGGTCTATGCCACCCATCCCCATTATTTTTGTCTTTGTTTGGAATTTTTGAGCAAACAAGTTGCGAGGTATACATGAATATAAGGAAACATATAGCTTCTCATTTAGAAACAGTCTGATTACCTCATGTCCGAGGAAATTAATATTCTGTATGCTTTTTACTCCACTCTTCCCAGCATGATCAGATTGCAATGCTAAAGGAACTGGTACAAAGGTTTTACTGTCCATTCACTATAGGCATTAGCTTGCAACTTCCATAAGGGCTAGAACACACTACAAGACATTACAAAAGCAGCACATTTTTGCTTCTGGGTGTGATGCCTTTGCTGGGTTTAGTTTCACTCTCCAGTGTTATCAACCTACAGATCAGATGCAAATACTTAGGAACCAGGAAGTGTACAACCACATATAATTCAAATCATGGCAGCAACTGAGGAACAATAGCATCATGTGACTTCCTGGATGTTGCCTTATGAGATTCATACTTTACTTCCATCCATTTAAGCTAAATATTTGTCATTTCTATACAGTAAAGATATATAGTACTCTGTACTGTGCTATAAAATAATATACTATTCTCTTCTAGGGACATCCTATGATACAATAATATGCTTTTTTTTACAGGCACATAAAAATAAGGCAATGTATCTGTATATATATATTCAAATGTAATAAATGTTATGTAACAACACTTTGCAAAAATTAGGTAGCAATTTTATGTCAGTCTACAGCTTGCTATCAAAACATGTATACGTTAAATATCATTATATTTGGAAAATAATAAAAATTATTTGAGAAAAAAACATGTATAACTTACAGGTAATTCTTTCTTGATGGCTTCTTTATTAATCTGCCAAATGTAAGTACCTCACAGTCACTAACAGTTGATGAGGTCATAAAACAACAGTCACACCCAGTGGACAATTAACATCAGGTGGTGTAAAGGCTCTCCTCAGATTAGGCATCATATTGGATGATACTAGGTCATAACAGGTTCATAGGTACTTACTAGGTTATTGATCTGTGATGATCTTAAGAAGACTAACTTTACATTCCTCTGGTAGTTTTTAGCCCTTATATTTTGCTTATGAATAACCTAGAGGTGGGCAGAACAAAGAAATGTTGTGACTTTACTAGTTGCCCCTATCCATGCTGGTCCTGAGTGCTCAATCAGGGAAGAATTTGCAGTTTCCCATCCATTCATCTAAATTACGTTTGAATGCAGTAAGAGCATGTGGGGTGAAAGAAGGTTCCATAGAAGAGGTATTCTCTGTGGTACATATGTATCCCTCCAACATGTTCTACTTATGTTGCAAAAAAGACTGAGATCCTTTGAGCGGGTGCTCATGCTACCATTGAACTTGAAAATGTGTAATGAGTCTGACAGGATAAGGTCTTTTGAAGCCCTGTATGTGAGACAGAGATCGACTCTTAGTAGCCTGTATGAAACAGAGTGCAAGGACAAGGCTCTGAGACGGTCTTTCTATTGTTTATCACATAGGCCCTTGATTTTTTTTTGTGAGAAAGTGTTGTGGTCATTACAGTTGTATGAAGTGTTTGGACAGGTACGCACCGAAAGGTGTATTATATTCAATGACAGGCCTGACGAGAGTACAGTGGAAAGATCACACCCGTAGAAGTGGAACCCATACCTTTAGACAAAAGTTGTGCGGCGAAAAACTTCCTTACAACAGTGGATATGTGATGATCAAAGGACAGTTCATTGTCAACATAGGTTCCTAGATCCATGACTAATGGAATCAGCTTTCAGGGGGGTGTGCTATAAGGGACGTCATGCTTGCCAATGGATTTGATTGCACATTTCTTGGCATTTAGCTTTAGTCCACAGTTTTCACACAAGCTATTTGCCTGGCAAAGGCTCTTTTGGATTATTTTTTTGCCCTGGGGAGTTTAAGATGGCATCAAGTTTACAGTTATCGGCATACTTGGTCAGCCATAGATCCTTAACATTTGCTTTGATCACCGAGAACTAAATGCCAAAGAGGAGCGGCCCAAAGACAGAACCTCTGGGTACACCACTAGTGACAGGTCTTTTGGAAGAAGTACAGCTGTCAACCCTAATTTTCTGTATTCTGTTTGTGAGCCATTTTGCTATCCAGTAAGTTGCATAGGGATTTACATTTAGCTGGGAGAGTTAATCCACAATACCCAAGTTTGGGATGGTGTCAAATGTGTTTGCAAAGTCTAGGTATGTAGTGCGTACACATTTGCACTAATTCATTGCTTCAGTAATCTTCTTAAAGACATTGATCAGTTTAAGTGGGCAGGATCTGCTCTGATGGCTTGGGTTAAGAGTTGGTGAATTACCTATGTCCTTACTTATTAATTTCATAATGATCCTTTTCATGGCCTTATGGATGAGGCTGGTCAGACTTATGGATCTATAATTGCACAGATAAACTGATTCCCCACCTCTGTGTAAGGAGATGACTGTTGATGCCCTCCATTAATCCAGCATGAAGCCTTTTAGGAGGCTGATATCAAATAATCCCTGTAGGGAGTCAGAAGAGTACAATTTCAGGGTAACCAGTAGCAGCCTTGTATGTTATCTGACTCCCACAGAAGTAGTGCTCTTGGCTTTAGATAGTGTCTTGAGGATTTGTTCTTGGGGGATTTGAGAGGGGTGTAAGTGCAGACATGTGATCTGGGTATATAAAAGGGGAGGGAGTGATGTTTGAAATAAATTTGCCTGCTAGCATATTCACTATATCCTCTGAGTCTGGGTTTGGGATACTCTTTGTTACAAGCTATGTGCAGTGCTGGTAATTGTTTCTGAGGTTTATAGCACAGTTAAAGAAGACTTTGTGGGTATCCTTTGCCTGGGTGGCTATTTTTACTTCGTATCTGGCTTTGGTTGATTTGATCAGTGTCCAGATTAGTATCCAGAGTTCCTTGCTAAGGTTAACAGCAGAGTTACTGACATTTTGAGAGTAACACTTGTTTTTGCATGCAATGAGTTTTATTTTCTTTTATTACAGATCCTGACTAAATTAGGGTTTCACCAGAGGGCGATATTTTTATATTTGGCATTATATTTGCTTGTTAGGGAGACAGATGCATCTCTCTAGCTATTTACATGTGTAAAGACTCTGGTAGGTAAGGATTTTGAATAAGCAGTGGGGTCATCAAGATGGAAGTGGCTTTTGGATTTAGTCAAGTCATCGGTCACTTTTATTAGATTAGTCTTGGCATAATCCATGAATGGTGAGGTACTGGCAGAGCTTCTGTCTTCAATCTTAAAGTGAATGCGATTGATTTGTGCTCCAATTTGAACAGGAAGGAAGTTACAGTTGGTGAGGTGCAAAGCTGTCCCATACAGGCAAAGACCAAGTCCAGGACTTTATTGCCTCTCATTGGGGTGTGGACTAACTGGTCCAGAGAGTTTGTATTGATTAAGTTCAGAAATTTCTCAGCATACACGTTTAAGGATGTATAAGTCTCCCAGTTAATGGAGAGGTAGTTGAAGTCTCCTGGAAAATGGTGTTTGGCTTAATGCATAAGGACTTCATACTAGTTAGGTAAGAGGTTTGGGCTAGGAAGATATAGAGGGGGTCCTATGTTTAGCAATGATACAATAAGAGATTTTGTTAATAGTAAGTTGGACATGGAGGAACTCCACGTCATTCTCCCATCTAGTGAGTCTGGAGGTAAAATTTGTTTTAAGAATAAGGATACACCACCACCTTTAGTGCCTTCATCTAAAATGCTGGACCTGACTTTGTGGTAGTCACTGAAGCCCTGCACTGTAGTGGCAGAACAGGTAGCTTACATCCTTCTAAGTTGGGAAGCTTACATCCTTCTAAGTTGGGAACTGCTGATTGAGGGCTCAGTGTCTGTTATTCTAAAAGTGTATTAATTCTGGTTTAAGCACTTGGGCTTTCAGGCCAGTTATTTTACATTAAGAGGGTTTGCGGTCTGCACTCTTGTGGGAGGAGAGGCTGGACTCTGGCCTTCTGAGCTGGGAATTTCTGGTTAAAGGCTTATAGTGCATGCATATCTGAACTGCTTCTTACTGAAATTGGTACACCTTGTTTGCTATAGCATAGACTAGATCCAGACCTGCTGAATCTAGCTTTGTTTGTATAACTTGAGCACTAATCCAGGCATTCTTTAAAGTATTCAATTGTATTTATTACTGCTTGGTAGTAACTTGATTAAAGTGTAGCTATCATTCTAAGTCTTTTGGATTAAGCACTTGGGCTTCAGACCAGTTGTTTTACATTAGGAAGGTTTGTGGCATGCACTGTGGTGGCAGGACAGGTAGCTTACATCCTTCTAAGTTGGGAACTGCTGATTGAGAGCTCAGTATCTGTTATTCTAAAAGTGCATTAGTTCTGGTTTAAGCACTTGGGCTTCAGGCCAGTTGTTTTACAAGGTTCGTGGTCTGCACTCTTGTGGGAGGAGAGGCTGGACTCTGCCCTTCTGAGCTGGGAATTTCTGGTTAAAGGTTTATAGTGCCTGCATATTTGAACTGTTTTTTACTGAAATTGGTACACCTTGTTTGCTGTAGCATAGACTAGATCCAGGCCTGCTGAATCTAGCTTTGTTTGTATGCTTGTTGTTTGTTTGCTTGTTATTTCCCTGGAACGCTAATTCCACCTAAAACGCGGCTTTTCAGTGCTTCTGTGGATCCCTAGTGATATCTGCATTGCTTACTGTACTTATTTCCTTGTTTCACTTGAAAGAAAGTTACTGTTTGTCGTTTTTGCATTTAAGTTACCTGTAACACATTGCACTTAAGTTACCTGGCACTTGCTCACTAAGCAATTATATAAGTCAGAACTAAAAAATTGAAAGCACTACACCCTCACAAACTCCCCTTGAGTACCTTGTTCCCCATTGGCCCTTGTTTTCAATTATAAAGGAATTCCCAATACTATTCTAGCATGTCCAAAGGTCAGTTGTCAATCTCCTCTCCGGTCCAGCTGGTGAATCTGGGAATCTTGAGGCAATGTTACAACTGCCTCATGTACACAGACAACCCTCTCCTCCTACGAACAAATTCCAACACATGTGAGAGATGCAACCATATAGCCAAACTGGAAGCTAAGCTCTCTCAACTCAGTACTGGTATAACCAGTCAGAAGGAGAAGGAAACCACACTCACTACAATTCCAGTCTCACATAGACCTACCACGACAGCAAACCAAACACATAATCACACAAAAACATATTCGGACGCTCTAAATAAAGATCTGCCTAAGCAGCAGAGACCTCCAAAGCAGACACCCAAGCAACCGCTACCCCAAAACAAAACACATGCAACACATATCTCACAAAGCCAGTGTTTCATAGTTTCATAGTTTCATAGTTTAGTTTCATAGTTTAGTACTAGGCTATCTGCCCAAGGGCATTTATAAGCCTAGCCATAGTGATGTGGCTTTTGCCACCCCATGTAATGGTACAAAAGTGTACAGAATAGATTTAGAATACTGTGCCTCTGTCTAGTAGTGACACAGTGAAGACCCCCTTACATAATAGAATTAGTTTACTGTGCCTCTGTCTAGTAGTGACACAGAGATGACCCCTGGGGTAAACCTACGATCTCCCATCCACTCGTGAAGATTTCTCTTGAAGAGAGTCAGTGAGGGGCTCTGCCTAACATGAACTGGGATTCTGTTCCAGAGTATGGGAAGCCTCTGAGTTATGAATCTGTCCCTCCAGCATGTCCTATTCATATTTGTGCTGAGGTTTAAATCTTTAGCTCTCGTGGTTCTGATGGATTTGGATTTTTTGAGGTGGAGCATGTCCATCAATTCCTGATTGGACATGGCGTTGTACGTCAGGCACAGATCACCTCTGAGTAGGCGGTATGCTACTGAATAGAGCTGGAGTTTCTTTAGTCTGGCAGCATATGACATATGTTGGAGACCCTTGATCCTCTTGGTGAGGTACTTTTGGGGTCTCTCCAGTTGTTGCAAGTGCCGGGTGAGGTACATACCAAATGGGGCATTGTACTCAATCATGGGCCTGATAAGGGAGGAGTACAGGGTTACAATGACCTCCTTTGATCTGGATGTGAATCCCTTCATGATAAGGTGGGCAAGGTAGAAAGCCTTTCTAACCACTTTGGCAATGTGGGTGTCAAATGAGAAGTCACTATCGACTTGGGTCCCCAGGTCTCTGATTACCTTTTCCGTAGTCAGTGGGTTACTGTCTATGTGATAATTTGTGGGTACTTTGTTTTTCCCCAAAGGGGATGACTATACATTTTTTGGCATTTAGTTTAAGGCCATGACTCCGGCACCAGTTGTCCGTTTCAGTGAGGCCTTTCTGTAGGATGTATGTGTCAGCTGGTGTATCGAGTATGCCGTCTAGTTTGCAGTCATCTGCGAACTTTGTCAGCCACAACCCTCCCATGTTTGCTTTCACATCTGAGAAATAAATGCAGAACAAGAGGGGTCCCAGGACAGAGCCCTGTGGGACACCACTTGTGACTGGCTTTGAGTCTGACATGGCTCCAGCGATTTTGACTTTATGGGTTCTATCCTTTAGCCAGTTTGCAACCTATCTTGTGACATATGGATTTACATTTAAGCTGTTGAGCTTATCTATGATGCCTGAGTGGGGTATTGTGTCGAAAGCTTTAGCCAAGTCCAGGTAGGCTGTATGGACTGCTTTGCCCTCGTCAGTGGCTCTAGTGACTGTTTCGAAAAAGTCAACCAGGTTCAAAAGGCAGGATCTGCCCTTTACAAAGCCAAACTGGGTGGGATCAAGTGTCTGTAGGTCCCCAATGTCTCTGTTTATGAGTTCCATAATGATTCTTTCCATAGCTTTGCAGACCAGGCTGGTTAAGCTTACAGGGCGGTAGTTACCACGGTCTGTAGAGGTGCCTCCTTTGTGGAGTGGGACCACTGTTGCTGTACGCCAGTGTTCAGGTACATATTCTGTAGTAAGGCTAAGGTTAAATAGCATTTTTATGTGCGGGTTTAGCTCCTCTTGGAGTTCACGTAGCACGCAACCCGGGATACCGTCGGGTCCCATTGATGCTGTGTTTTTAGCTTTGCTGAGGGCGGTTCTCACCTGGACATCTGAGATGACAGGGAGGTTACATTCATCTGGGATAAGTATTTCCTCTTTTGGGGGTGAGGGAGGGGAGAAATTTGCACTGAACCTGTCTGCCAGAATGTTGGCAATATCTGTGGGTTCAGTGTATTTTTTGTCATTGTGAACTAACTCTGAGCATATCTGAGGGTTTCCGCCCAGGTGTCTAACATAGCAGAAGAAGGCCTTGTTGGTTATCTTTAGTGTCCATAGCAATTTTTCTCTCAAAGTTGGCCTTGGATGTTTTTATGAGAGAACGTAGCTTTCTACTAGTGCTGCTAAGAGATGCCTTCTCTTTATGGGATTTTGCTCTGACGTGCAGTAGCTTCCTTCTTTTGTTATACAATTTGTTTATGGCTGGGGTCCACCAGACAGGACGCCTGCCCTTGGTGGAGAGGGTCTTGGTTTTGTTTGGGATTGCATGATCCATGCATTCTTGGAGATGTCCGTAGAAAGCATTTGTGAAGTACTCAGCATTGTGGGATGTGGTTTCCACTGGTCCAGTGGGCTTAAAGGATACCATCTCAGTCTTAAGAAGTGTAAAATCGGCTTTTGAGAAGTTTTTCACTGTAGTCTTTTGTGTTGGGGGTGGAGGTGGGATGTGTATATCCAGGGTGATTAGTTTGTGCTCAGATCTCACTAGTGAGGGGTATACTTCCGGTGTGGAGCACTTTGTCCCGATGTTTGTGATGATCAGGGCCAGTATATTATCTCCCCTTGTGGGAGAGGTGACTAGCTGTTCCATTGCATTTGAATTTATGAATTCCAGGAACCTTTGGGCTAGGGTGTTAGGGCTAGAATAATGCACCCAGTCTATGTTAGGGTAGTTGAAGTCTCCCAATATGATGGTGTTTGGTGAGACATTCATATCCTCCAATGTCTTCAGGAAGGCTGAACGGAGTTCCTGAGATTGAGAGGGTGGTCTGTAACATGCTACCAGTTGTATAGCAGTTTTGCCTACGGTTGGTTGCACCTGGATGGTCTCTGATGCTTCATGTGTTGCCACTAACCTGGAGGTGTGGGTGTCCTTGATGAATATGGACACTCCCCCTCCCTTTTTGGTTTGGCCTGAGTTTTGGGGCCGAAAAGCATGATACAAGGTACAGCCTGGTAGCACTGGGGTGCTCTCAGGAGCCTTGAACCAGGTTTCAGTGACTGCACAGACATTGATGTTCTCCATACTGAGGAGTGCTTCGAGAGCCTGCATCTTGAGATTTAGACTTCTGGCATTGAGCAGCATTACCCTTAATTTTTTTCCATTTTTGTTTTCTAAGGAGGTGGGTTTGTCTTTTGAGCCTTGCCTAAAAAAGGCACTATGTGGGTGGCAAGAGCCTTAGCCAATATCCGGAAGCCCAGTGGTGACAGATGCAAGCCATCCCTTGCGAAGCAGCGTGGCTTGTCCAGCATGTCATCCCAAGCAGACAGACATTGGATCCCCCTAGAATGACACCAGTAATTGAGCCAATTATTAACGCTGATCATCTTGTCTTTGTATTGTGGCATCATTCTTGGTGAGGGCAAGATGCTGCTCAGGGTCAGGGTCATACCAGCCTGAGCTACATAATCAGAGAGCTCCTCTATGTCTCTTTTCATGTAGTCCAGGGAGGTACGTCTCAGGTCATTCACACCGGCATGGACAATGACAAAGTCATATTTGTACTTGCTTTGGAGTGACCTGAGTGCGTGTGTTATGTGGCGGATCCTAGCTCCCGATAGGCAGCTCACCGTTACCCTCTCCTTGTTCAGCCTGGTAAGCAGAACGTCAGTGTGTCTGACTATAGAGTCACCTATTACTAGTGTATCAGGCATAGTGTTTGGCCTTAAGGGCTGTGATTGTTTGACACACTGATTTATTGAAGTATGTGTTGCATGTGTTGTGTTTTGAGGTGGTGGATTTTTGGGTGTCTGCTTTGGGAGCCTCTGTTGTTTTGGTAAGTTCTTTGTTAGAACCTCTGAGTATGTCTTTGTGTTATTATGTGTTTGGTTTGCAGTTGTGGTAGGTCTATGTGGGACTGGGTTTGCTGTGTGTGTGGTTACCTTCTCCTCCTGTCTGGTCTTGCCAGTCCTGAGTTGAGAAAGTTCAGCCTCCAGTTTGGCTATATAGTTGCATCTCTCACATGTATTTGTGTTTGTTGGGAGGAGGAGAGGGTTGTCTGTGTACATGAGACAATTGTAGCATTGTCTCAAGATTCCCAGATTAACCAGTTGAACCGGAGAGGATGCTAGTAATCTACCACTCGACATGCTAGAATATTATAAGGGAGTGCTGTGCCTTTAAGGGAAGTGGGTACTCACAGGGGTAGTAGGTGGATGTAGTGCTTTCTTTAGTTTGAGAGTGCTTACTTAGAAGAGAGGTTTTGAGAACAAGTGCTAGGCTTATAATAAAGTGAGTAGACTGATTATTATAAGAATAGAGCTTTCTTAAGGGAAAATTTGAAAAGCAGACTTGGCAGAGCCAGAAAAAGTTTAACCTTGTTTAACCGGCACTGCGCTATGTGCACAATCGTGCAAAACCACGCAAATGCGGATTTTAAACAGGGAACTTTAAAAAGAGCTAGAAATGGTCCAAAACAACCAATTACTACAAGCTCTTGTGCTGAGGTCACTCCTTCAGGGACAGATAGGCTGCTCAAGGCTCCCCACTCCCACTGGTGAGCAAAGAAACTTCCTTCTATCCAAGTAAGGCAATGGACAACATAGGAACTACACCACAGCCCAGAATATAGCAAAGCCTGTATACTGGTCTAAACTAGTCGAGGAGAGGCGGGAAAACAAGGATATTTTTTGGGGGGTTTTTTTGTTTTTGAGATAGAAAGCACACAGAAATGCAGTAAACAGTAATAAATCAGTTACACAGGCTGTCACACTTTAGTGGGCAGCCACAACAGTTAAATTTAACAAACAAACAAACAAACTTTCGACCAATTTTCGACCAAATGTAACTTTAAGTGCAGATAATATATAATGCAACAAACAGCTAAAAAAAACAGTTTAAGCTTGTTTAAAGTAAGCAAGAGAAGGTATTTTAGGTAAAAAACAGCAAAAAATACTTAAATCAGGAAAGTAGTCGCTTTTCTCAGTTCTCTGCTGCTAGGACCACTCTGCAGGACCACGAGGAGCTGTTTCTGAGTAGTATAGCCAGAAAAAAACACTCAGAGGCGGATTTTAAACAGGGAACTTCAAAAGAGCTATAAATGGTCCAAAATAACCAATTACTACAAGCTCTTGTGCTGAGGTCACTCCTTCAGGGACAGATAGGCTGCTCAAGGCTCCCCACTCCCACTGGTGAGCAAAGAAACTTCCTTCTATCCAAGTAAGGCAATGGACAACATAGGAACTACACCACAGCCCAGAATACAGCAAAGCCTGTATACTGGTCTAAACTAGTCGAGGAGAGACGGGAAAACAAGGATATTTTTTTTTTTTTTTTTGTTTTTGAGATAGAAAGCACACAGAAATGCAGTAAATAGTAATAAATCAGTTACACAGGCTAGCACACTTTAGTGGGCAGCCACAATAGTTAAATTTAACAAACAAACAAACTTTCGACCAATTTTCGACCAAATGTAACTTTAAGTGCAGATAATATATAATGCAACAAACAGCTAAAAAAAACAGTTTAAGCTTGTTTAAAGTAAGCAAGAGAAGGTATTTTAGGTAAAAAAAACAGCGAAAAATACTTAAATCAGGAAAGTAGTCGCTTTTCTCGGTTCTCTGCTGCTAGGACCACTCTGCAGGACTACGAGGAGCTGTTTCTGAGTAGTATAGCCAGAACAAACTGCTCAGAGGCGGATTTTAAACAGACAGCCCTTAAGGCTAAACAACACACCTGATACACTTGTAATAGGTGACTCTATCGTCAGGCACACTGACGTCCCGCTCACCAGGCTGAACAAGGAGAAGGTCATGGTGAGCAGCTTGTCGGGCGCTAGGATCTGCCACATAACACAAGCACTCAGGTCACTCCAAGGCAAGTACAAATATGACTCAGTCATTGCCCATGCTGGTGTGAATGACATGAGACGTACCTTCCTGGACTACATGAAAAAAGACATAGAGGAGCTCTTTGATCATGTAGCCCAGGCTGGTATGACCCTGACCTTGAGTAGCATCTTACCCACACCAAGAATGATGCCACAATATGAAGACAAGATGATCAATTTCAACAATTGGCTTACGTATTGGTGTCATTCAAAGGGGATCCAATGCCTGTCAGCCTGGGATGATATGCTCGACAAGCCACGATGCGTCGCTAAGGACGGCTTGCACCTGTCACCCCTGGGCTTTCGGATATTGGCAAAGGCTCTTGCTACCCACATAGTGCCTTTTTTAGGCAAGGCTCAAAAGACAAACCCACCTCCATAGGTATCACAAGGGATAAGAAACTAAGAGTAATGCTACTCAATGCCAGAAGTCTAAACCTCAAGATGCACGCACTCAAAACTCTCCTTAGCATGGAGAACATCGATATCTGTGCAGTAACAGAAACCTGGTTCAGGGCTCCCGAGAGCATCCCAGCACTACCAGGTTATACCTCATACCATGCTTTTCGGCTCCAAAACTTGGACCGAATTACAAAAGGAGGGGGAGTATCAATATTCATCAAAGATACCCACACCTCCAGGTTGGTGGCACAGCACGAAGCATCAGAGACTATCCATGTGCAACTAACAGTGGGTAAAACTGCCTTCCAGTTTATAGCCTGCTACAGACCACCCTCCCAAACCCAGGCACCCCACTCGGCCTTCCTGAGAACACTGGAAAATATGAAGGTCTCTCCAAACACCATTATATTGGGCGACTTCAACTACCCAAACATAGACTGGGAGCATTACTCTAGCTCCAACACCCTAGCCCAAAGGTTCCTAGAATTCATAAACTCAAATGCTATGGAACAACTTGTTACCACTCCCACAAGAGGGGAAAACATACTGGACCTGATTATCACCAACATGGGGACTCTATGCTCCAGACCAGAAGTGTATCCCTCACTGGTAAGATCAGACCATAAACTAATCCAACTGGATATTCACATCCCGACCCCACCCCCTGCCCAGAAAACAACAGTGAAAAACTTCTCTAAAGCAAATTTCACACTCCTCAAAACCGAGGTGGAATCCTTCAAAGCCCCCGGGCCTGTGGAAAATATGGCCCAGACCGCAGAATCCTTTATAAATGCATTCTATGAACACCTTCAGGAATGCATGGATCATGCAATCCCAAATAAAACCAAGACCCAATCCTCCAAAGGCAGACGTCCTGTCTGGTGGACCCCAGCCATAAACAAACTATACGATAGAAGGAGGAAGCTACTAATCCATATGTCACTATAGAGCAAAATCCCAAAAAGGGAAGGCATCTCTGATCAGTATTAGCAAAAAACTACGGGCACTCATAAAATCGTCTAAGGCCAGCTTCGAGATAAAAATTGCACAGGACACTAAGGATAATCACAAGGCTTTCTTTAGTTATGTTAGGAACCTGGGTGGGAATTCCCAGATATGCTCAGAATTAGTCCAAAATGACAAAAAATACACAGAACCCACAGACATTGCCAACATCCTAGCTGACAGGTTTAGCGCAAACTCCCCCCCCCACCAAAAGGGCAAATATCTATCCCAGCAGAGTGCTGCCCCCCTGACATCTCAGATGCTCAGGTAAGAGCCGCCCTCTCCAAAGCAAAAAACACAGCATCAATGGGACCAGACGGTGTCCCGGGCTGCATCCTACATGAACTCCAAGAAGAGCTAAACCCAAACATAAAACTACTGATCAATCTCAGCCTTACTACAGGATATGTACCCAAAGAGTGGCGTACAGCAACAGTGGTCCCTCTCCACAAAGATGGTGACTCAACGGACCCTGGAAACTATCGCCCCATAAGCCTGACTAGCTTGGTCTGCAAAGCTATGGAAAGGATCATCATGGACCTCATAAATAAAGATATTGGGGACCTACAGACACTGGATCCTACCCAGTTCAGCTTTGTTAAGGGCAGATCCTGCCTCTTAAACCTGGTCGACTTCTTTGAAACAATCACCAAGGCCATTGACGAAGGGAAGGTGGTCCACACAGCCTACCTGGACCTCGCAAAAGCCTTCGATGCAATACCCCACTCGGGCATTATAGATAAGCTCACCAGCTTAAATATAAACCCCTATGTCACTAGATGGGTTGCAAACTGGCTCAAGGACAGAACCCACATGGTTAGAATTGCTGAAGCCATGTCAGACTCCAAACCAGTTACAAGTGGCATCCCACAAGGCTCAGTCCTGGGACCTCTCTTGTTCAGTATATATTTCTCGGAGGTACAGGCCAACACGGAAGGACTGTGGCTGACCAAGTTCGCAGATGACTGCAAACTGGGCGCCATAACCAACTCTCCAGCCGACACAAGCATCCTCCAAAAGGGCCTCATGGAAACAGACAACTGGTGCCAGAGCCATGGCCTCAAGCTAAACGCCAAAAAGTGTATAGTCATCCCCTTTGGCAAAAACAAAGTGCCCACAAATTACCACATAGGTGGTAATCCATTAAGTACAGAAGAAGTAATTAGGGACCTGGGGACCCAAGTTGATAGCAATCTCTCATTTGACAACCACATGGCCAAAGTGGTTAGAAAAACATTTTATATAGCCCACCTAATCATGAAGGGATTCACATCTAGATCAGGGGAGGTCATCGTGCCTCTTTACTCATCCTTCATCAGGCCCATAATCGAGTACAATGCCCCTTTTGGGATGTACCTTATCAAACACCTGCAGCAACTGGAAAGACCCCAAAAGTACCTCACCAAGAGGATCAAAGGGCTCAGACAGATGCCATATGCTGCCAGGTTAAAGAAACTCCAGCTCTACTCAGTTGCATACCGCCTGCTCAGAGGCGATCTGTGCCTGACGTATGAAACCATGTCCAACCCGGAATTAAGGGACATGCTGCACCTCAAAAAATCCAGATCCCATCGAGCTACATGCTCGAGAGACTTGAACCTCAGCTCTGAAATAAATACGACATGCTGGAGGGACAGATTCATAACCCAGAGGCTCCCTTCACTCTTGAATAAAATCCCAGTCCAGGTTAGGCAGAGTCCCTCATTGACTCTCTTCAAGAGGGGAATCTTGATGAGTGGATGGGAGATCGTAGGTTTACCCTGGGTATCACTTCTGTGGCACAGTATACTAACCTTGAAAAAGGGCATAGCAAAATTAATTTAAAATGGGTGGTGAAAGCCAAACATAATCTGGCTAGGCTTATAAATGCCCTAGGGCAGATAGCCTAGTATGAACCTATGAACTGATGAAGTGCTTTCATTGGTCTTAAACCTGGTCTCTGTGATGATGGACACAACAATGAATTCCTGGATAAAGGAGAGCTTGTAGGGAGTGAAGTTTTTTTTGTTAAAGCTCCTCCTACCACTGAGCAGCAATACCTTTATGTTATCCAGATTCTGATTTGTTATGTTGGAAGCTTTGAAAGATGGACATTGCCTAAAAAAGGTACTGTGGGAGTGGATAACTTTTAGCCAATATACGAAAGTCTTGGAGGGTACGTCCAGGCCATCCTTGGCAAAGCAGTTAGGTCTGTCTACTACCTCCTCCCAGGCTGATATATATTGTACCCCCTTAGAAAGACACTAGAAGCCAATCTTTTGTTCATATTGCGACATCATTCTTGGTGATGGTAGAATGCTATTCAGGGCTAGGTTCGTAACTGCCTCAGACACATATTCCAAGAGCTCCATCATGTCTCTCTTCATATAGTTCAGGGAGTTATGTCTCAACTCATTTACACCCATGGCCATTTTTACTGTGTTATATGTGTACTTGTGGTGCAAGGACTTAAATGTATGTGTGATGTGATGAATCCTGGCATCTGACAGATAACTCACCGTAACACTCTACTTGCATAACCTGGTGAGCTGTGCATTGCTGCATCTCATTATGAAGTCACCTATGACTGGGATTTGTGAATATCTCAGGAACTGAATCTTCCTCTATGGAATGTGTCTCAAGTCTGTTAAATTAGATTCCTTTCACACATCTTAGCAGTCTGGTTTGTAAGCACTTCAGTTCTACATAACTATCTATGGTAATATTTATGCCTTAGATCTTCCTTATTCTGAACAAAGTAGGACATCAGAATCAATTGCAGTCAGTTAGATTGTAAATTCTCACTGTATATCCAAGATTTTGTACAGACAATGTTTTCTGTTCTGTCATAATATAACTTCTGTTTTTTCTGAATTTTCAGCACAACTGGCTAAATGTTTGGCATTTATTCTGGCTGAAGTAGAACAAATTTGGTAGTTAACTTTGTCTTCATTCTCCTTGTCACCAATAACTGCTGAGATGTTAGTCCCATCAGGTGTAATGGTGTGTTTGTACAGTCAAACAGCACTAGTTAACAGTGTTGTATGGAGCCAGAAGTGCTTTTTCATGATATTTTTTACAGTCTGTGTGACTTGTATAAACTGTTCATTACACAGTAGGTACCCTAATAAAGAGGTAACATGTTGAAAATCTCAATATTGTACAAACAGACAAAACTCATGACTGACAAATTGTAAACATGTATCAAACATGAGAACATAAGGAACAGTAATCCATGAAAAATGGATTTTATTGGCAACCATTAGAAAACGCAGAACAAAGATGTAGGCAACCTTCAGACACAACAGGATTTTATATGCTCTTTCTTTGTAGTTGACAATGCCCAAGTGTGGTTATCACATTTATTTTTAGTTATTTTTTAGTACTTTGCATATTTCTCAATGTGATGCCTCTCTCAACTGTAATTCCTTTCAGTCACCTTTGAAAATGGGCTGGCCTCAGGTTAACCCAGTCAAGAAAATGTATGTAAATAAAATAAAAAATAAATAAATAAATACATTTGATTGCGTAGCTGATTTGATATGTTATCATTCTGTTGAAGGGGGAAGGCAAAATTTTCATTGTTGTAGGCCACTTATAAATTTGGTCAAGGCTATATGCATATATATACATATATATATATATATACATATATATACATACATACATACACACACACACACACACACACACACAAACATACATATATACCTCACCATCTATAACTATTCTGTCTGCATACATGGTTCACTATTGAAAACTTTGCATCAGAAAACAATGTCCCAAGATGCTCGCACTGAAAGCTGGTAAGACAGAGAATCACCACACTGAAAAAACTCTAACAGTGACCTCCTGATGAGTGTGGACTCAGGAACAAGCATTACCATGTGCCCTACAAAGATGCATGTCCTTCTGCTCAGTGTTGTGGTCCTCGATCATGCTGACTCTTAGTCTACTAGTCTACTCATCTGGAGATATTGTTTTTGATAGTCCCCAAGTAGTAAATGGCAATATATATATATATATATATATATATATATATATATATATATACACTACACACACACACACACACACACACACACACATATATATATATATATATATATATATATATATATATATATATATATATACACACATATACTTTACTGATATTTGATTTGCAGTGGTGGTGCTGTGGTAGCGTTATCGCCACACAGTAAGACGCTGTCTGGTTCGATTCTTAGCTAGAGCATCTTCTGCGTGGAGACATGCATGAATGGGTGTACCTTCATTGAAGGTTGTGTGTCAGGGCTGGCAACTCGGTACGTAAAAATCAACTGCCAATCATTAGCGGACCGGAGTTCCGCTGTGGCGACTCCTAACCGGGAAAAGCCGAAAGACACAACAACAACTTTACTGATATTTAGTTTTATATCTTTATATATGTATATATTAAACTCAGTACTTTCTTTCTACTTAGTTACCAATTACTGGGAAGTTTATCACATATATATTTTTAAATATTCTATTTTAAATCGTGTGGGCCTTGGCAGAACATGCAGCCAAAAGGCTACTCATTGCTGAGCTTTGCCCTATAGGATTTGAACATTCCTTGTGACTTATGAATTTCATTTAGGAGTGTGATATGCATGAACTGGTGATGGAACCTTTTCCTTGTTATCTGGTCGTCCTTTCAGGACTATGTTTCAAAAAAATGTCTTTCAGCTTCTCCCACTAGGGGTCTCCATAGTGGATCACAGGTACTCAGATTGACTGGCAGTGGACTTTTTATGGTGTTGAGTTGCCTGCCTGGCACCCAACCTTCACAGAACACACACACACACACACACACACACACACACACACACACACACACACACACACACACACACACACACACACACACACACACACACACACACACACACACACACACACACGCACCTACTGCATGTCTTTAAAACTCACTCAAATGCAGTGAGAACATGCAGACTCTGCACAGAAGGAGCACCAGCCAAGAACGAAACCGAAGAACCTCTTACTGTGAGGCAATGGTGCTAACCACTGCATCAATGTAGCCAGCCTTTTAGGACTATGTTTCTAAGCATTTGTAATTCGATCTCCTAGTCAGTACATCACACAGAGGCATAGCTAAAGTGGGGCAAAGGGGGCAGCTTCCCTGGGCACAAGTTGTTATATTCTTTTCCGTACCAGTATTTCTGAATGTCCGTACAGAAATGAATGTCTATACTGCTTTTGTGGTCAGGACAGTGTGTGTGTGTGTGTGTGTGTGTGTGTGTGTGTGTGTGTGTGTGTGTGTGTGTGTGTGTGTGTGTGTGTGTGTGGTATGTTGTAAGAAAACACTTGCTACAAATGTAGCAAGCAGTTTGCTACAGTTTTTAAAGAGTTTAGGCTGAGGAGCACAGAACCAGTGTCAGATTGGAGCATGGATTTTTTTTTTATTTTGTATTTTGTTCCTCATCTTAAGGGTTGAAGTGTGGCAGATCAGCAAATGGCATAGATGCTAGATGAGCCAGCTGCAACTCTGGTATCATAGGTAAAGTGCGATAGTTTCTCTTGTCTAGTAAGCCAATCATAGTGTACAAAACGAGGCATTCCAGTTTAAGTTTTTGTTTTCATTCTGCGATCCTTCATCAACAAGCACTGTGCTCTGCTTCTGAGGTATAACAGACTGCACTGTATAACTGTAAATTAATCCTTCTGCTATAGTGCAAATTGTTTACTTCATGAACATGCAAATCATGTCCATTGCAATTCTGCAAACCTCATGAAGAGGCAAATTATAGTCACTGAGTCCATGAATCATCATGATTGACAATACCGCAACTTCTAGTGTTCCTGCAGTTGCACTTGTATACTGCAGTTTCACTTTGTCATGCACAACTGTTCATAAGCAGACTTTCACAAATGATTTGCTTGTCATATTGACACAGCTTAAAACATTAAAGCATATTTTTTGTCTTCTCATATACAAAAAAACAAGTATTTCTGAACCACAGGTTTGCATTAGTGACCAGAATATATATACATATATATATATATATATATATATATATATATATATATATATATATTCCTCTGTAATATTGTTAATTTGTCTCTATTCGTATGTATTTGTATGTCTGTTTGGGGCTTTTCCCCTCGGGTCTCCACTGAAAAAGGGTAATTCTTACCCAGCTGGACCAACCCAGTTAACAAATGCAAATAAATAAATATATATATATATATATGTATGAGTAATGAAGCATTAGACTGTTAATACCAAGTCTTTTTTAGATATGATATTGCATTCTACTCCAGTATCTAGCTTAGATGAAATGTTTCTGATTTATATGCAGTTTTTGGTCTGTTGATTTTTACTATTTTAACAGTTTTGTGTTTCTGCACCCACTGAAGCAGTAACACACACAGTCTCAACACACACATCAGCTGTATTAACCAATACATCTTCAGACTTGTAAAACTCAGGCTTGGAATTGTACTAATCAGTGACTACACAATCAATTTTATTTGCTTCGATCACTTGCAAAATATTCTTTGCCTCATTTTCTTTAGTTTACAGACTTGAGAAAAATGGTTATGCAGCTCACTTTTTCCTTTCTTGTTATCATGCCAATAGCCACACCTTAAATAAAATGGAGATTACTGAGCAAAATACTTTTCAGTTTTAGCCATGTCATCAGACTCATGCATAGCAGTAACTCTCATTTCTGCAATATTGTTTGAAGCATTTCTCACATTATTCTTTACCTTAACAGCATTATTCTGTCTAACACTAGTTGATTTTTGGTTCATTTTAATGTAAATGCATTAAAATCCTCAGTGAGCTGGTTATTTCTACTGCTCGACACAAATTCACATTTTTATCCAGTGTTAACACAGACTGTGACAGTTACTTCTTACTTTGTCTCTTTTATACCACAGATAATTCTGTCACTTAGTAGTGACTCACACAACTCAACAAACTCATAGCCTTTCACTTTATGTCTTATTTTAGTCACATACTCACCAATCAATTACTTTGAACCCAGTTTCTATTAATAAAACCAGTTTTGAGAATATGGAAAGTTCTTTTTAGACTCACAGTACTGCCTGAATTTGTCTTGAGGAGATAAAAATCTATCTGTTGCTCTAAAGTGACATTGAACATATTAAATACTAAAAAGTCATAAAGTTCAAGTGTGGTCTCCAAATGGCATACAACTCACTTATAAGACTCCAGGGAAGAAATCCAGCATCCAAAATTGATCAAAAAACAGGTTTATTCCAGTAAGCGCTTTCACCCTTAGGCTTCTTCAGACTTTACAAGACAGTAGCTACTGAGCAGGTTTAAAAATCTTAAGAGCTCTAGTAATTGGTCGAGCCCAAACCAATCAAAACTAGTCAACCAAAGCATCATCATATGAATGTATCAACTGAGGTATAGTTGAAAATTCACATAGAAAAAAATAAATAAAAAAAAAAATAAATAAATAAATAAATAAATAAATAAATAAAAAAAAAAAAAAAAATAAATAAATAAATAAAAAATATATATCCACATTGACTAGTGCAAAAACAGCTATATGTAGGGCAAAAGTTATTACAAAAACAATCTTAAAACCTCATAAATGGATTCAATAAAACAACATTAAAATAAGCATTTCTCATAAAAAATAGCAAAGCATATTATATACACAAGCATGAATATATGTCATGCTAGCAGACCTCCCCATACTGACTGAAGTACACAAATACATAAAAATGCATTCTAGCAGGCGTCCGCTATATATACAAAAGTGATCAGGTTCCCAAAATTTAAAAAACAGCAGCTGCCTATGTGTTAAAGCAGAAACATTAAACATTTAAACACATCATATAGACAGTTACAAAGGGGCTTTAAAGTGAGCCAACTCAAATGAGCGACCACACAAACCCGTACGAGTAAACAAACCCGTAACACAGAACACTTACCATATAGATAAGAAAATTGTAAGTGTATCGAACCAATAGCTGTAATCCAAGATATAATAAAGCAATCCTAAAACTACTGGTATGTACGGTGTACGACATCCACGTATATACACAAAACACTTTCTGTTCCTAAACACACACCTGCGCTACGTAACAACGTCGCTGCAGGCGGAGAAAGAGACATGCAGTAATTGTAATGTTAATAGGTCGCCAATAGATGGCGCTATAGCCTAATCATTTAAAATATAAAAAATCTCTATATAACAGCAAAACTACTACATTCAGGCACAGCGAGCCATACACACTCGCAGTGCACCAAACAAAACAACAAAACTCTTCGATTATGGAGCAACAAGACTAGATGCATATCAGGAACTATGCGTCAGGGGGCAAAGTATTAAAACAAGCCCCATAACTGAACAAGAAAAAGCCTGACCAATAAGCAACTTAAAATAAGAATGACAGAACACAGATGTCTACAAACCAAAGGTGACTACTTCTGTACCACAGACTAGGGTGTCTTCACGATATCTTAACTAGATCGATTATAATATAGGGACATGATTAAACCCCATACCATACTAAAAAATAGTCTACACCTAAGCATGACAAAACAAATACCCAGGACACCTGTGGTGCACCATCCATGGGACCACTGCTTCTAGACTACTGGTTAGAATATCTTATAACTGGATAGAATGAAATACAGAGACATAAAGACACCATGCCTTACAGCAAAAAATCTGAATATATGAATAAGAAATGAATACTCCAGAGTGAATGAATAAAATGGATGAAAAAAATATATATGAAAAGTGTGAATGGGTGAGGGTAAAAAAGGGGGGGGATGAAAAAAAGGAGAGGAACAAAAGAGGGAAATATAGGAAGTGCATGAAACTATCCAAAAGACTATGAGTTATAATGGTCTACGTAGCCTTCTCTTTCTTAAGATGGGTCTTATCTGGACCTTGTCATTCAACCCAGGTGCCTTATCCGCTCTGCACCTAATAATCCATCTAAGCTCATTCTCTAGAGTGAGGTTAACCAAATCTCCTCCTCTTACACTATTGGACAGAGCTTGGAGGACACAGAAAACAAATTGATGTCCCGTTCCAAGTGTCATGACATGTTTTGCTAATGCATTATGGGTAGATCCAATACGAATGTGGTATGTGTGCTCCCTAATCCACTCTCTAAGGGACCTGTTGGTTTTCCCTATATAAAAGCAGGGGCACATGGTACATCTAGCCAAATATATCACATTAGTACTACCACAGTCTGTTCCAGTATGTAACTTAAACTCATAATTAGTTACAGGGTGTCTGAAAGTCATTCTATTATCTATGTACATACATTGGTTGCAATCACCACATGGTAGGGTGTTATAACCAAGGGTGTCATCAGTAGCTATATACCTGGATATCCTAGGGTTACACAATAGTCTTTTCAAATTCGGTTTGTTCTTAAACACAACTTTGGGTGTAGGTCCTGCTATCGACCCAATTCTGTCATCTAGTAGTAGGATGCCCCAGTATTTCTCCAGAATATCCCTTATGTACCCTGAATCTCTAGTATAAAACATGGTTATACGAGTAACCTCATCAGATCTAACAGAAGAGGGGTTACTCACTGCTAGAGGTTCCAGGAAGTACGGTCTAGCTCTACTTGATCTCATCCCATCAACCTCCTTGAGCTGTTGGTCAAATCTACACATATCATATCCCCTAGTTCTAAAACTCTCTCTTAAGAAGTTAACTTCATTAAGATAGCCTTCACTAGATGCATTAAGACGGGAGGCTCTCATAATCTGCCCTTTCATTACGTTATCAAAAACGTACTTGGGGTGCATGCTTCCCCTGCACAAAAAGGTATTTTTATGGCATAACTTCCGATGTATGGACGTATTGAGAAGGCCATTGTCTAACCTATTAATATTGACGTCTAAATAAGATATTCGATCTCTTGAATAAGTGAGTGTAAACTTAAGGAAAGGTGTAGACGTATTAACATACTCATAAAATGCTAGTAAGCTTTCCTCATCACCCTTCCAAATCATAAAAAGGTCGTCTACAAAACGCCTGTATATCCCTAAATGTTCCATCAGGCTATCATTCCCTAGTATGTATTCCTCCTCCCACTTGGCCATGACGAGATTGGCGTAGCTATTGGCACAAGACGTGCCCATAGCTACGCCATCTCTTTGAAGGTAAAGGTCATCACCAAACAAAAAGAAGTTGGATTCCAAGATGGTTTCCAAGAACAGTGCTAAAATATCAATTCTGTCTGAACCATAACTAGATTTCTGACGTAAATAATCAGAAACTTTAGTCACACCTGTATCATTGGGTATCATAGTAAATAAACTAACCACATCCAGTGTCACTAAGAAATATTCTTGTTCTGCTCCCAGAAGTCTAGAATGTTCATATAGTTCTAATAAGAACTGTTTGCTGTCCCTAAGGATGATAGGATTCATATCCACTAGGGGGCGTAAATAATACTCTACATATATGGATAAAGGTTCCGTAGCCCAGCCTTCACCGCCACTATAGGTCGCATAGGGGTTTTACCAGAGATTTATGAACTTTCGGAAGGCCTTGGATAGTTGGTATACGAGGGTTCCTAACCTTGAGGTATTCATAGGTAGCCTCATCTACTATTTTGTTCAACAATAAATCATCTAACATATCATAGATCTTAAATACCTTATAGGTGACTTCAGTCATAGTAGCTCTAACATAGAACTGGGTATCATTCAACATCTCATTCATCCATTCACAATAATCATGTAAGTCCATCATAACAATTGAACCACCCTTGTCTGCAGGGCTAAACGCCAAGGTGTTATCAGACTTAAGAAGTTCTAGGGCTTGTTTCTGTTTGTAGTTCAAGTTATTCTTATATGACATCTTCTTCTTTTCCTCATAGAAATTATAGATATCATTCTCAACCAACTTGTAGAATGTGTCTATAAGGGGATGCAGCTGAGGCACATATACACTGTTAGGTTTGAAACGAGGAACACAACTCATAGTCTCTGAGGTCCCAAAATCAACTTTAAGTTGCAAATTCCTAACAAACAATTTGGTATCCACTATAGAATCTACCAAATTACCTCTAGAACTAGGAATGAAGCTGAGACCTTTTTCTAATACTTGTTTCTCATAACTAGTCAGTGTTCTATGTGAGATATTAAATATCAATGATTCATGGTTCTCTCCCACATTTTCTTCAGGGTCGGCCCTTGTTGGTCCCCTCCCGACCCTTTCCTCTTCTGCCTGCCTCTGCTGGCAGAACGCTGCCGACCTATGTAGGGGTTTTGGGCTATGGGGAAAGGGATACCGGCCTTAGCTCCTAGGTTGTCAAATGAAGTGGAAGGGGGTGCGAGACTATCAGTTTTCCTGCGAACCACCTCATGGTTGGTGCTACCCATGACAGTGTTTTTTTCTTTATGTTTGTCTAAACGACCATTACTGATACTCTTATCAAGACTAGCTGTAGGAGTAGTATTGTGTACATGGCTACTACCAACTGCAGGATCAATACTGTTAATACCAGATTCATGATCATTCACGTTGCCATCCTGCAACACCACATTAGTATGGCTATTAACACAACTATTAACAGACATATCCCCCTCAGTAGTGGGGTATTTAATATTATTATGTTTAGTAGGCCATTCACTTCTTAATTCAGCTGTTTGTCTAGGCCAAGTGAAGACATTACAGTTATTAAAGTCTCTTAAGTCTCTCAATATCTTGTTCTTCTTTTGTTCAAGGAGACGTTTCTCAAATAGCATAACATTGTCCAGGACTCTCTCAAGTCTTGAATCAAGTAAATCACAGGAATAGTTCACTTTAAGTGTGTTAAACAAATCATTCACCTGCCCTCTTAATGCATTCTCCTCTGGGCCAAAATAGTCAATCAACAGTTCCATATAACTGAAGCTCAGTTCTAAATTGAGTTTCTGCCAACGACATAATAATTCTGGATATCTATTACCTGTAGTGGGCATTTTTAGAATCCTGAGACCCCTCGGCACGATTTTCTTCGCCAAGCAGGCCTCAAAATGTTGTCGCTGCAATTGAAGTTTCTTTAGTTTCACTAAATCAGTCTCTAATCTAGTTAGATCCTCCGTCAAGTTCAAGGTATCTACACCAACATCACTAGTTACTCCACATTCCAATACTGGTGCATAGTTCAATAGCAGGTTCTCCTTACCACCGACACAAGCATGAAACCTTTCGGTCCTCTGCATTGAGTTGTTCAAAACGACAGGCACATATGGTAGTTCAACATTCTGGTTCAAACTTTCAGCCATCCTCCTCTGCTTGTGTGTTAAAAGTGGATAAATAACAAACAGCAGAAACAGCACACACAGCAAACGGAGTACGGAAACCACACAGGATAAAAAAGTAGGTAACAAAAAAGTCATAAAGTTCAAGTGTGGTCTCCAAATGGCATACAACTCACTTATAAGACTCCAGGGAAGAAATCCAGCATCCAAAATTGATCAAAAAACAGGTTTATTCCAGTAAGCGCTTTCACCCTTAGGCTTCTTCAGACTTTACAAGACAGTAGCTACTGAGCAGGTTTAAAAATCTTAAGAGCTCTAGTAATTGGTCGAGCCCAAACCAATCAAAACTAGTCAACCAAAGCATCATCATATGAATGTATCAACTGAGGTATAGTTGAAAATTCACATAAAAAAAAATAAATAAATAAATAAATAAATAAATAAATAAATAAATAAAAAATAAATAAAAAATATATATCCACATTGACTAGTGCAAAAACAGCTATATGTAGGGCAAAAGTTATTACAAAAACAATCTTAAAACCTCATAAATGGATTCAATAAAACAACATTAAAATAAGCATTTCTCATAAAAAATAGCAAAGCATATTATATACACAAGCATGAATATATGTCATGCTAGCAGACCTCCCCATACTGACTGAAGTACACAAATACATAAAAATGCATTCTAGCAGGCGTCCGCTATATATACAAAAGTGATCAGGTTCCCAAAATTTAAAAAACAGCAGCTGCCTATGTGTTAAAGCAGAAACATTAAACATTTAAACACATCATATAGACAGTTACAAAGGGGCTTTAAAGTGAGCCAACTCAAATGAGCGACCACACAAACCCGTGCATTTAGTAAACAAACCCGTAACACAGAACACTTACCATATAGATAAGAAAATTGTAAGTGTATCGAACCAATAGCTGTAATCCAAGATATAATAAAGCAATCCTAAAACTACTGCTATGTACGATGTACGACATCCACGCATATATACAAAACACTTTCTGTTCCTAAGCACACACCTGCGCTACGTAACAACGTCGCTGCAGGCGGAGAAAGAGACATGCAGTAATTGTAATGTTAATAGGTCGCCAATAGATGGCGCTATAGCCTAATCATTTAAAATATAAAAAATCTCTATATAACAACAAAACTACTACATTCAGGCACAGCGAGCCATACACACTCGCAGTGCACCAGACAAAACAACAAAACTCTTCGATTATGGAGCAACAAGACTAGATGCATATCAGGGACTATGCGTCAGGGGGCAAAGTATTAAAACAAGCCCCATAACTGAACAAGAAAAAGCCTGACCAATAAGCAACTTAAAATAAGAATGACAGAACACAGATGTCTACAAACCAAAGGTGACTACTTCTGTACCACAGACTAGGGTGTCTTCACGATATCTTAACTAGATCGATTATAATATAGGGACATGATTAAACCCCATACCATACTAAAAAATAGTCTACACCTAAGCATGACAAAACAAATACCCAGGACACCTGTGGTGCACCATCCATGGGACCACTGCTTCTAGACTACTGGTTAGAATATCTTATAACTGGATAGAATGAAATACAGAGACATAAAGACACCATGCCTTACAGCAAAAAATCTGAATATATGAATAAGAAATGAATACTCCAGAGTGAATGAATAAAATGGATGAAAAAAATATATATGAAAAGTGTGAATGGGTGAGGGTAAAAAAGGGGGGGGATGAAAAAAAGGAGAGGAACAAAAGAGGGAAATATAGGAAGTGCATGAAACTATCCAAAAAGACTATGAGTTATAATGGTCTACGTAGCCTTCTCTTTCTTAAGATGGGTCTTATCTGGACCTTGTCATTCAACCCAGGTGCCTTATCCGCTCTGCACCTAATAATCCATCTAAGCTCATTCTCTAGAGTGAGGTTAACCAAATCTCCTCCTCTTACACTATTGGACAGAGCTTGGAGGACACAGAAAACAAATTGATGTCCCGTTCCAAGTGTCATGACATGTTTTGCTAATGCATTATGGGTAGATCCAATACGAATGTGGTATGTGTGCTCCCTAATCCGCTCTCTAAGGGACCTGTTGGTTTTCCCTATATAAAAGCAGGGGCACATGGTACATCTAGCCAAATATATCACATTAGTACTACCACAGTCTGTTCCAGTATGTAACTTAAACTCATAATTAGTTACAGGGTGTCTGAAAGTCATTCTATTATCTATGTACATACATTGGTTGCAATCACCACATGGTAGGGTGTTATAACCAAGGGTGTCATCAGTAGCTATATACCTGGATATCCTAGGGTTACACAATAGTCTTTTCAAATTCGGTTTGTTCTTAAACACAACTTGAATGTAGTAGTTTTGTTGTTATATAGAGATTTTTTATATTTTAAATGATTAGGCTATAGCGCCATCTATTGGCGACCTATTAACAATACAATTACTGCATGTTTCTTTCTCCGCCTGCAGCGACGTTGTTACGTAGCGCAGGTGTGTGCTTAGGAACAGAAAGTGTTTTGTATATATGCGTGGATGTCGTACATCGTACATAGCAGTAGTTTTAGGATTGCTTTATTATATCTTGGATTACAGCTATTGGTTCGATACACTTACAATTTTCTTTTCTATATGGTAAGTGTTCTGTGTTACGGGTTTGTTTACTCGTATGGGTTTGTGTGGTCGCTCATTTGAGTTGGCTCACTTTAAAGCCCCTTTGTAACTGTCTATATGATGAGTTTAAATGTTTAATGTTTCTGCATTAACACATAGGCAGCTGCTGTTTTTAAATTTTGGGAACCTGATCACTTTCGTATATATAGCGGACGCCTGCTAGAATGCATTTTTATGTATTTGTGTACTTCAGTTAGTATGGGGAGGTCTGCTAGCATGACATATATTCATGCTTGTGTATATAATATGCTTTGCTATTTTTTATGAGAAATGCTTACTTTAATGTTGTTTTATTGAATCCATTTATGAGGTTTTAAGATTGTTTTTGTAATAACTTTTGCCCTACATATAGCTGTTTTTGCACTAGTCAATGCGGATATATATTTTTTATTTATTTATTTATTTATTTATTTTTTTAATTTATTTTTTCTATGTGAATTTTCAACTATACCTCAGTTGATACATTCATATGATGATGCTTTGGTTGACTAGTTTTGATTGGTTTGGGCTCGACCAATTACTAGAGCTCTTAAGATTTTTAAACCTGCTCAGTAGCTACTGTCTTGTAAAGTCTGAAGAAGCCTAAGGGTGAAAGCGCTTACTGGAATAAACCTGTTTTTTGATCAATTTTGGATGCTGGATTTCTTTCCTGGAGTCTTATAAGTGAGTTGTATGCCATTTGGAGACCACACTTGAACTTTATGACTTTTTTGTTACCTACTTTTATCCTGTGTGGTTTCCGTACTCCGTTTGCTGTGTGTGCTGTTTCTGCTGTTTGTTATTTATCCACTTTTAACACACAAGCAGAGGAGGATGGCTGAAAGTTTGAACCAGAATGTTGAACTACCATATGTGCCTGTCGTTTTGAACAACTCAATGCAGAGGACCGAAAGGTTTCATGCTTGTGTCGGTGGTAAGGAGAACCTGCTATTGGACTATGCACCAGTATTGGAATGTGGAGTAACTAGTGATGTTGGTGTAGATACCTTGAACTTGACGGAGGATCTAACTAGATTAGAGACTGATTTAGTGAAACTAAAGAAACTTCAATTGCAGCGACAACATTTTGAGGCCTGCTTGGCGAAGAAAATCGTGCCGAGGGGTCTCAGGATTCTAAAAATGCCCACTACAGGTAATAGATATCCAGAATTATTATGTCGTTGGCAGAAACTCAATTTAGAACTGAGCTTCAGTTATATGGAACTGTTGATTGACTATTTTGGCCCAGAGGAGAATGCATTAAGAGGGCAGGTGAATGATTTGTTTAACACACTTAAAGTGAACTATTCCTGTGATTTACTTGATTCAAGACTTGAGAGAGTCCTGGACAATGTTATGCTATTTGAGAAACGTCTCCTTGAACAAAAGAAGAACAAGATATTGAGAGACTTAAGAGACTTTAATAACTGTAATGTCTTCACTTGGCCTAGACAAACAGCTGAATTAAGAAGTGAATGGCCTACTAAACATAATAATATTAAATACCCCACTACTGAGGGGGATATGTCTGTTAATAGTTGTGTTAATAGCCATACTAATGTGGTGTTGCAGGATGGCAACGTGAATGATCATGAATCTGGTATTAACAGTATTGATCCTGCAGTTGGTAGTAGCCATGTACACAATACTACTCCTACAGCTAGTCTTGATAAGAGTATCAGTAATGGTCGTTTAGACAAACATAAAGAAAAAAACACTGTCATGGGTAGCACCAACCATGAGGTGGTTCGCAGGAAAACTGATAGTCTCGCACCCCCTTCCACTTCATTTGACAACCTAGGAGCTAAGGCCGGTATCCCTTTCCCCATAGCCCAAAACCCCTACATAGGTCGGCAGCGTTCTGCCAGCAGAGGCAGGCAGAAGAGGAAAGGGTCGGGAGGGGACCAACAAGGGCCGACCCTGAAGAAAATGTGGGAGAGAACCATGAATCATTGATATTTAATATCTCACATAGAACACTGACTAGTTATGAGAAACAAGTATTAGAAAAAGGTCTCAGCTTCATTCCTAGTTCTAGAGGTAATTTGGTAGATTCTATAGTGGATACCAAATTGTTTGTTAGGAATTTGCAACTTAAAGTTGATTTTGGGACCTCAGAGACTATGAGTTGTGTTCCTCGTTTCAAACCTAACAGTGTATATGTGCCTCAGCTGCATCCCCTTATAGACACATTCTACAAGTTGGTTGAGAATGATATCTATAATTTCTATGAGGAAAAGAAGAAGATGTCATATAAGAATAACTTGAACTACAAACAGAAACAAGCCCTAGAACTTCTTAAGTCTGATAACACCTTGGCGTTTCGCCCTGCAGACAAGGGTGGTTCAATTGTTATGATGGACTTACATGATTATTGTGAATGGATGAATGAGATGTTGAATGATACCCAGTTCTATGTTAGAGCTACTATGACTGAAGTCACCTATAAGGTATTTAAGATCTATGATATGTTAGATGATTTATTGTTGAACAAAATAGTAGATGAGGCTACCTATGAATACCTCAAGGTTAGGAACCCTCGTATACCAACTATCCAAGGCCTTCCGAAAGTTCATAAATCTCTGGTAAAACCCCCTATGCGACCTATAGTGGCCGGTGAAGGCTGGGCTACGGAACCTTTATCCATATATGTAGAGTATTATTTACGCCCCCTAGTGGATATGAATCCTATCATCCTTAGGGACAGCAAACAGTTCTTATTAGAACTATATGAACATTCTAGACTTCTGGGAGCAGAACAAGAATATTTCTTAGTGACACTGGATGTGGTTAGTTTATTTACTATGATACCCAATGATACAGGTGTGACTAAAGTTTCTGATTATTTACGTCAGAAATCTAGTTATGGTTCAGACAGAATTGATATTTTAGCACTGTTCTTGGAAACCATCTTGGAATCCAACTTCTTTTTGTTTGGTGATGACCTTTACCTTCAAGAGATGGCGTAGCTATGGGCACGCCTTGTGCCAATAGCTACGCCAATCTCGCCATGGCCAAGTGGGAGGAGGAATACATACTAGGGAATGATAGCCTGATGGAACATTTAGGGATATACAGGCGTTTTGTAGACGACCTTTTTATGATTTGGAAGGGTGATGAGGAAAGCTTACTAGCATTTTATGAGTATGTTAATACGTCTACACCTTTCCTTAAGTTTACACTCACTTATTCAAGAGATCGAATATCTTATTTAGACGTCAATATTAATAGGTTAGACAATGGCCTTCTCAATACGTCCATACATCGGAAGTTATGCCATAAAAATACCTTTTGTGCAGGGGAAGCATGCACCCCAAGCACGCTTTTGATAACGTAATGAAAGGGCAGATTATGAGAGCCTCCGCCTTAATGCATCTAGTGAAGGCTATCTTAATGAAGTTAACTTCTTAAGAGAGAGTTTTAGAACTAGGGGATATGATATGTGTAGATTTGACCAACAGCTCAAGGAGGTTGATGGGATGAGATCAAGTAGAGCTAGACCGTACTTCCTGGAACCTCTAGCAGTGAGTAACCCCTCTTCTGTTAGATCTGATGAGGTTACTCGTATAACCATGTTTTATACTAGAGATTCAGGGTACATAAGGGATATTCTGGAGAAATACTGGGGCATCCTACTACTAGATGACAGAATTGGGTCGATAGCAGGACCTACACCCAAAGTTGTGTTTAAGAACAAACCGAATTTGAAAAGACTATTGTGTAACCCTAGGATATCCAGGTATATAGCTACTGATGACACCCTTGGTTATAACACCCTACCATGTGGTGATTGCAACCAATGTATGTACATAGATAATAGAATGACTTTCAGACACCCTGTAACTAATTATGAGTTTAAGTTACATACTGGAACAGACTGTGGTAGTACTAATGTGATATATTTGGCTAGATGTACCATGTGCCCCTGCTTTTATATAGGAAAACCAACAGGTCCCTTAGAGAGCGGATTAGGAGCACACATACCACATTCGTATTGGATCTACCCATAATGCATTAGCAAAACATGTCATGACACTTGGAACGGGACATCAATTTGTTTTCTGTGTCCTCCAAGCTCTGTCCAATAGTGTAAGAGGAGGAGATTTGGTTAACCTCACTCTAGAGAATGAGCTTAGATGGATTATTAGGTGCAGAGCGGATAAGGCACCTGGGTTGAATGACAAGGTCCAGATAAGACCCATCTTAAGAAAGAGAAGGCTACGTAGACCATTATAACTCATAGTCTTTTTGGATAGTTTCATGCACTTCCTATATTTCCCTCTTTTGTTCTTCTCCTTTTTTTCATGTCCTATATTTTTTACCCTCACCCATTCACACTTTTCATATATATTTTTTTCATCCATTTTATTCATTCACTCTGGAGTATTCATTTCTTATTCATATATTCAGATTTTTTGCTGTAAGGCATGGTGTCTTTATGTCTCTGTATTTCATTCTATCCAGTTATAAGATATTCTAACCAGTAGTCTAGAAGCAGTGGTCCCATGGATGGTGCACCACAGGTGTCCTGGGTATTTGTTTTGTCATGCTTAGGTGTAGACTATTTTTTAGTATGGTATGGGGTTTAATCATGTCCCTATATTATAATCGATCTAGTTAAGATATCGTGAAGACACCCTAGTCTGTGGTACAGAAGTAGTCACCTTTGGTTTGTAGACATCTGTGTTCTGTCATTCTTATTTTAAGTTGCTTATTGGTCAGGCTTTTTCTTGTTCAGTTATGGGGCTTGTTTTAATACTTTGCCCCCTGACGCATAGTCCCTGATATGCATCTAGTCTTGTTGCTCCATAATCGAAGAGTTTTGTTGTTTTGTCTGGTGCACTGCGAGTGTGTATGGCTCGCTGTGCCTGAATGTAGTAGTTTTGTTGTTATATAGAGATTTTTTATATTTTAAATGATTAGGCTATAGCGCCATCTATTGGCGACCTATTAACAATACAATTACTGCATGTTTCTTTCTCCGCCTGCAGCGACGTTGTTACGTAGCGCAGGTGTGTGCTTAGGAACAGAAAGTGTTTTGTATATATGCGTGGATGTCGTACATCGTACATAGCAGTAGTTTTAGGATTGCTTTATTATATCTTGGATTACAGCTATTGGTTCGATACACTTACAATTTTCTTATCTATATGGTAAGTGTTCTGTGTTACGGGTTTGTTTACTCGTACGGGTTTGTGTGGTCGCTCATTTGAGTTGGCTCACTTTAAAGCCCCTTTGTAACTGTCTATATGATGTGTTTAAATGTTTAATGTTTCTGCTTTAACACATAGGCAGCTGCTGTTTTTTAAATTTTGGGAACCTGATCACTTTTGTATATATAGCGGACGCCTGCTAGAATGCATTTTTATGTATTTGTGTACTTCAGTTGGTATGGGGAGGTCTGCCTGCATGACATATATTCATGCTTGTGTATATAATATGCTTTGCTATTTTTTATGAGAAATGCCTATTTTAATGTTGTTTTATTGAATCCATTTATGAGATTTTAAGATTGTTTTTGTAATAACTTTTGCCCTACATATAGCTGTTTTTGCACTAGTCAATGTGGATATATATATTTTTTTATTTTATTTATTTATTTATTTATTTATTTATTTATTTATTTATTTATTTTTTTTTTTTTTTTATTTATTTTTTTCTATGTGAATTTTCAACTATACCTCAGTTGATACATTCATATGATGATGCTTTGGTTGACTAGTTTTGATTGGTTTGGGCTCGACCAATTACTAGAGCTCTTAAGATTTTTAAACCTGCTCAGTAGCTACTGCTTTGTAAAGTCTGAAGAAGCCTAAGGGTGAAAGCGCTTACTGGAATAAACCTGTTTTTTGATCAATTTTGGATGCTGGATTTCTTCCCTGGAGTCTTATAAGTGAGTTGTATGCCATTTGGAGACCACACTTGAACTTTATGACTTTTTTGTTACCTACTTTTTTATCCTGTGTGGTTTCCGTACTCCGTTTGCTGTGTGTGCTGTTTCTGCTGTTTGTATATTAAATACTAAACAACATCATCTTCATCCAGGTGAAAGAAAAACAACATTGGTATATAGACCATACTTTACACAGCATACATCGTAGACAGAAGTAGGTTAAAAATAAAAAAGACATCTGGATGCACAAGTCCCAGGATAAAAAAGTGTCTGATCCTGGTAGGCACACTGTTGCCAGGAGTTGGATAAAAATACATTGTAGAATCCTCAGGTTCCTACAATGGGCTTAGGCCAGGCTTGGTTGTGGGGGGGGGGACCTGTTGTAGAAGAAAGTAGTAGCCCACAAAAGCCACCAAAACTGAAAGGCTAAGAAACAGTCAAAAAGATGATAGACTATTGAGGATAAGAAAGAAATTATGTATTATTACAATTATACAAGAAACCCAGCATTTCCAGATAGAAGATATTCAAAAAGATTAAGAGAGAAATTAGAGAAATTAGAGGAAAGAACAATACTTTTACAAGAAAAACTGTCAAAAGCTACAAATGCAAATTTCTGTTCTTTAATACAACAGATTAATGAAAACCATTATATATACCAAGAAACTGTTGGACATTTGGAGAAATAAATTACTTTGGAAGTGCAAAAATATAAACAGCAAAACCTAGAGACATGGGGAAGAGAGGTCTGATACAGTGTAATATTTATGCAAAGCAGAAAGCCAAACTAATTAATACTAAAAAGCAGCTGCAAAGATATTTGAAAAGAAATACAGGCAAAGGCATTCACATAGGGAAAAGTTTACAATACAAAAAAAAAAGATCACCAAGGGGAAACTTAAAACAGAGGATTAGTAAAGTAGAAGTTAAACAAACAGAAGCTGAAGTTATGGAATACCAGTGAAGTGAAGGATTTAGTGTAGAAAGCCTGACACAGGTTATGTCACAGCATGATAGAACAATGAGTCTCCAAAATAAGGAGAAACAGGTGTAGCAAGAGACATCTGAAGATGGGAAAGAAAGAGATTTAAAATGTTGCAATATTTATACAAAGAAGAAAGCAAAAACAATCAATACAAAAAAAGCAGCGCCTAAGATATTATTTGAAGACAAATACAGGCGAAGGCATCCAGATATGGGAAACTTTACAATACAAAAAATAAGAAAACAAAGGGGGAAAATTGAAAATAGGATAAATAATCGAGAAGTTACAGAAATGTATTACATGCGAAGTGAAGGATTTAACGTTGAAAAGCCAACTCTGGTAATGTCACAACAGGATGGAAAGTGAGTCTCCAAATTAAGAAGAAACAGGTGGAGCAGAAAGATTCTGATTAGTTGTCACATAAAGATACTCTGGAGCCTTCAGCAGGAAACCAGTATAAAAGTTCAGATGAAGTTGCACAGCAAGGGGAAAAAAACAGGAAATGGTGGCAACTCTGATGCAGTCAGTTTGTAGAGTAATAAGCCAATGAGTTCCCATGTGAAAGAGCAATGGATGACACAGGATCAGCTAAAGAGAATATGTCACAAGGCAGTGTTCTGGAACTTTCTGCAGAATGCTCACAGAAAATGGAGAACAAAGAATGTGACCTCAGTTTAGAACAAAATGATCTAAGGGAAGAGTTGCTTGATTTGATAGACATGGATAGATATATTAAGACTGATGAAAAATATAGATTACAGAAAGTCAATAAGACCCATAATTCATACGGCTGATAAAACAAATGAACACAGTAATCAAGACTATTAACAGAAAGTCATGTAACATAACAGAAGTAAATAAGATACATTATTACACAACTAAATTAATAGCAGATAAAGTCTTACCACAAAAATACAGGGAAATAAGGGAAAGGAAAGGAAGAAATCAAATGTCATCATGGAAGTATAAAATAGAGAAAACTATGAAGCAATTAAGACATGAAGTATCACTGTTAGAGTATAGAAGAGGGAACAAATCAACAAAAATACTTAGAAAGACCGATGTGATAAAAGCAACGTGCAGTATTAGAATAGACTTTCTATCACTCACTATTACAAATAAACTAAAGCTATTAGCACAGGCAGGAAAACTTAGAAGATATGCAAATAAAAATAAAGGAAAGGTACAAAATAAGCAATTCACTGATGACCCAAAAATGTTTTTAGAGAACTGGAAAACAAATCAAAAGAAATAGAAACATCACCAAAAAAGAAGAACTAGACACATTTTGGAGAAATGTCTTGAACACCCTGTGGAACATACTACACATGCTGACTGGATAGAGAACTTAAAAGAAACAGTAAAAAGTTCAAATGTACATGATATGAAATGGGATGAAGTAATGGCCAGAGAAACTGAAACAAGATTAAAAACAGTTCCTAATTGGAAAACCCCATGCACAGATGTAGTGCCCAACTTCTGGCTAAAAGTATTAACATTTTTACATGAAGATTTAGCCCTGAATAAGACCTGCTTATACAGGCACCCCAAAAAGACACCCGTTTGGTTAACAGGAAAAAATGATACACCTTTTTAACAGTGAACATGCAAGTTATCCTAAAAACCATAAACTACCAACTTGCCTTTAACGATGTATAAAATATACACTGGAATTGATGCTGACAGAGTTTATAGTCATTTAGAAGAAAACATTATAATGGGAATAGAACAAAAGGATAACAAAAAATATGGAACAAAGGATCATTTGTTGTTAAATAAAGTCATGGAAGAATCTAAGTATGACATGAATAGACTACATAAAAGCATCAACAGCATTCCACATTCATGGATAAAGTGCTTACAGATGTATAAGATGCACCCTACATTGATCAATTACATTACAGCGACCATAAAACAATGGCAAACCACTTTGCAGCTAAGCCATGATAGAGGACAAATTATTATCCCAGGGATAAAAATTCAAAGGGGAATATTCTAGAGCAACTCTTCATTACCGTTGTTCTTTTGTCTTGTCCATAGCCCATTAAGTTGGTTACTTAACAAATTGGGTCATGATTATAATTTTGCTCCCAGAAAACAAGTGTAAAGACTTCCCACCTTCTTTTTGTGGATGATTTAAAACATCAGAGGAGGAAATGAAAGCACAGCTGGAAGTGGTCAAAACTTTCTCAGATGATATAAGAATGTAATTTGATCTTGATAAATGTGCAAAAGTAGCATTTAAAGCAGGAAAGCTGCAGCACAAAGAAAATATCAGTCTGGGACAGGAATGTGATATAAAGGGACTTGAGCAGGAGGGAATGTGTAAGTATTTGGAAACTGATGAAGTATCAGGAGTAAAACAAGAACAGATGCAAATAAAACTCAGTATGGAATATTTTAAAAGACTAAAATTAATACTGAAAATAGCCCTGTCATCTAGGAACATAGTCCAAGCTTTAAACCAATTTGCTCTTCCTGTTCTAACTTACAGTTTTGGGAGTGAATGACTAGCCCCAAAAGGTACTGGATCAGTTGAACAGGAAAACAACAAAAATGTTTATGCTTATCAAATGATATATAAAAAATCAGTGAATACCAAGATTATATATTCCTCATTCAGAAGGAGGCATGGGCCTCCTCAAAATTGGTTACACATATAGATCTGCAATCATAGGACTGCATAGATATCTGCTGAACTCATCAGATCCAAACATAATGAAAGCTCCTCATTAGCACTCTTCAAGAAAAATCTTGATGATTGGATGGGAGATAGGAAATTCACCCTGGGGATCACTTCTGTGGCTCTGCTTGACAGGGGCACAGGAAAATAATTTTCTTGGGTGGCAAAAGCCAGGGTACCGTTTGGCTAGGCTTATATAGGCCCTATGGCCAATAGCCTAGTATCTACCTATGAAGAGAACAAGTCAAAGATGACTTCCCTGCTTAGTCTATCAGAAGCATGTTAATGTCAAGCAGGAATGGAAACCAAACCAGAACTAGACAAAAATCAGGTTGCAACTGAATGCGCCAAAAAACAAAAGAAAGAATATAAGAAGAAGGATAAAATGAGAAGGCAAGAAATGAGGAAAAGGCATAAATGTAGTTGAAAGTACAGAAAATTCCTGGAAAGACCTCATGTCAATCAGGATTTTTATGCAGGAATGGTTAAAGGTAGGTGAATTTAAACCAAAAGATGAAAGGTTAATATTGGCAGCTCAGGACAGTGGACTACAGACACATGGGTTTACAAAGTCCATTGAGCATGTGAGAGGAGCAGACAAAAGCAAATTCTGTAAAACAGAACTGAAAACATTCACACATCTTGCTGCTGGTTGTGATAACCTAATGGCAAAGGACCCGTATAATGGAAGGCATAATAATGTGTCAGAGACTGCTGCATTGGGGGTTGTGCAAACATTACAATACTAAAGTAGCTGAGAAGCAATGGAAATGTGAGCCACAAAGCATTATAGAGAATGATGAAGTTTATATCACATGGGATCACCCATTACCAACAGTCCAAAAACAGATGTGAGAAAACCAGATATAGTAGTCCATGAAAAGAAGAAAAAAGTAGCATTGATCACTGAAATTGCTACATCCAATGATTATAGTGTCTTGTACAGACAGACACAAAGTCATAACATTCCAGGATTTGCAGGTAGAAATGAGGGTAATGTGGAAGAAGGATACCCAGACAGTTCCAATAGTAGTAGGAGCAATGGGACTCATAAGAAATAATTTATAGTCTTATTTAGATAACTCTACATGAATTGCAGGAGGAGTCAGTTCTGGGCACATTGCGGGTGCTGCAAAGAGCACTTTTGCGCAACGTCAAAGACTGAAACAATTCTAATTTCATGAACTTTAATTAAACTTTGACTTAGGAATGGAGTCCATTCCCATCATGGCATTAGAAACCCAAAATACTTAGGAAAATGAAACTGAGTTTAAAGCTGCATACTGTACAACTTTACTTTTTCAGCTACATGGAAATATCACTGTTCAATGTTCAATGAATCAATGTTCACTGAAAGCTTTTACAACGTTATCTGCTATGCTAGGAAACCCTGCCTTCTTTGTTATTTTCCTTTTACTTTTCACTGTTCTTGGATGCCTGTCTAGTGAAAGTGACAATATGTTTCACCAATCTTACTAGTGTTTTTTATTTATTAATTTGCTAACCAGCTAGGAGACATGCTCCAAAGAGTTAATTCCTCAGTCACAAGTGAGGCCTCCAAGAGGTACAGTAGTTATCAGAATAATCTTAACATACAATAACAAGTAATATGAGTCGAATAACAACTAAAATACACGTCACCACACTGTTACACCCAGTGTATGTATACTGTTACATTAATTCAAGACATATCACAATTCAGGTGTTCGAATTTGTACTGTAACAATTATTATTTATATACAATCTTACACAATGCACACACACACTTTGAACAAAAGTGTAGTAGCATTGTTGTTGCCAGGCAACACTAAGCCAACCACATCTTAATCTGTACTGTGCTACATATGGAATCAGAGTTTACACATTTCTACAATATATAACTACTTAAAACTGGAAAAACATACTAGTGTAACTTAGGCTCTTGGTAAGTGTTTTGGCAGTGCTGTTTGTCTATACTATTTAAGTTTAACAGGAATATTCAGTAGTTTGTCAGGCCCTTAGCTTTTTTTATGCAATATATTTGTCCAGGTAGGTATACCAAACTATACTACCCAAGATAAGCAAATGCAAAGGTTCCATGCTTTTTAATGAACCACTATTTGATATTGAAATGCTGTTAGATCTGTCATCTCCTTTATATTTCTCAGGAGGTCATTTTATGCTCTCAGTGCTGGAAGAAGAGCCCCTATCAGTTACCATTGCTTTGGTCCATGGAAGGACTACAAAGGTTAATGAAGTTCCTTCAATGTAAAATGTAGAAGTCTGAAGGCTTCTTTTATCTGTAGCTATTCATTCAGGGTCAGGCTGAGAATTTCCTGACTAGAATGAAGATTAGTAAATGTGAACATTCATTCGTACTTAACCAGCTCATCAGCAGCGGCATATGGTGCACCTGAAATTTCACTCTATGGTCCTGGAAGACTGAATTTATCACTCAGTTTGTAGGTGCCTAGCAACAGGAACTTTCTTCAGATTATGCATTTGTACAAGCTGTTGTGTAACATGATAGATTATGTAGCATGTGATTTTAGGTATACGGTGTATAGATTGTAAGAATATTACAATGTCAGTCAGTTAGGAAAACGAAGAAAAAACAAACAGTTACTTTATGACAATATCAAACAACAATTAAAAGGCTTTTGCCTAGAAAGGTTGCTGCTGCACTTGAGGATATATGCATGGCAATTAAGAGTCTTGAGAGGCTGATGATGCTAAAGTAGTGAAGGAACAGCATAATGTCCCACCAGTGAAGTGATAGTCCCACCAGTGAAGTGATAAAGTGCTGGCAGCTATGGCCATATGGTGTACTCTGAGCAAAGGTTGGTTTCTACATGGATAAGGACAGAAGAACTCTAAGACTGAGAAGAGGCCTGGAAGGGGAAGAGGTGATGAATGTTACAACCTTCGTAAACCAAACAAGCGTTGTGGGCTGATTTTACCAAGAGGATACTGGGTATTGAAAAAAGCATACAAAATGCTATTACCTTTGGGCATGAGAAAAATTAAATTTCTAACACGGCTTGAGATAGAACAGGTATGATAGTGGTGACAACAAGGAAAGAGGTGTACTGTTGAAGGTTGACTAGTCTTTACTGACCAACATTTTTCAATAACTGTGTCGTAACAGAGCTTGCAGTTTTGGGATATCAAAGAATTGTAAAAGACGAAAACTCTGGTAGAAGTTAACTCTTCTGGTACTTTTGAATATGCTTTTTCAGATGGCATACAATTGCTCACCAATGTGAAGTCAGCAATAACCAAACTATAAGAGGTTTCATGGTGACAGAATATGGGATCAAAACAGACTGGGCTAGCAAGAGATTTGATAGGAGTTGGTGTACTACACCTTTTCTAGGGAGATGAAAAATGAATGGAAAGAACAGGATGTCTCAGACAAAACCGTAAGATTATATATTGAGCATCTATGTTTTGGCCCTTCATGAATTAACTGTATATTTAGTAATGGGTTTTAGAGGGCAGTTGCCTAGTGCAAACTAAAACTTTGGCAGCAATAGGACATTGTACGCAGATGACACTTGCGCGCGCGCACACACACACACACACACACACACACACACACACACACACACACTCACATATACACACACACACACACACACACACACACACACACACACACACACACACACACACACACACACACACACACCCCAAAGTCTGCTGGTGACCATGTCTAACTGCATAAAAATGTTCATTGCCATTCATTTCATTTTTCATGTATCCATTGGAGTGTGTTGCTCAGACATTTATCAGACACTTACAATTTATTTTCTTATTTCCTAATCAACAATTATGGATATTCACAATTGTGTTGGAATTTCAGTTTGCAAGGCAGGAAATCAGTAAATTCATGCAGTGCTGGGGTGTGTTTGATGATTATACTATCAAAGGAAGTCTACACTTAATTGCTGTCTATATGACTGGGTTACAAATTAGTATAACAGATTGCCATTTTTCATGTACTATATAATTATGAGGTTTACAGAGCACTTAGAACCAAGACCCTGTCAAGAATATTAAGCCCAGGCTACCAAGCATTTTAGAGGTAAATGATGAATCCTTATGTGAAGTTTTACTTACCACAATAGGTAAATACACTGTTGTGGATGTAGCCGACTTGGTATTCAAGATTCATAATGTCAAACAAGCAGAGCAATGCTTGGTTGAAGAGGTGACAGAATAACAAAGAACACGTAGAATAAAATTTAATTAAGAGGAATGCATATGAATATTATGCAGAAACTAATCATAGGAGGTTACTAGGCTATTGGCCTTGAGACCCTTATGAGCCTAACGAAGAGTTTAGCCCAGGTTTAGACAAATCAGCACCTGATGCCCATGTCCAGCAGGGACACGGGTGGAATCCCAGGGGTATATTTTCTGTTTCCAATCCAGTTATCCAAGTTGCGCTTAAAAAGGGGTAAAGAGGTACTCTGCTTGATGTGGAGAGGGAGTCTATTCCGTAGATGGGAGAGTCTCTGGGACACAAATCTGTCCCGCTAACAAGTTCTGCTGATGTCACAGACCAGGTTGAGGCCGAGCATGTGGGTTACTTGAGTGGAGCTTGACTTGGAGATATGCAGCAGTCCCATCAAGGTGGGGTCCATGATCACCTTGTATGCCAGACAGAGGTCACCTCTGAGGAGTCTGTATGAAACTGAATAGAGGGTTAGGGCTTTTAGCCTATTTGTGTATGGAGATGTTTGAGGCCATGGATTCTCCTAGTGAGGAACCTCTGTGGTGTCTCCAGCTGCTGCATGTGCTTTGCGAGGTACATGCCGAAAGGGCATTGCAGTCAATAATGGGCCTTATAAGGGAGGAATACACGGATGTTATGACTTCCTTGTCCCTGGATGAGATACCTTTACTTATGAGGTGGGCCATGTAGAAGGCTTTCCCTACAATGGAAGCAACATGGTGGTCAAAAGTCAGGTTGCTATCAACCGGAGTGCCCAAATCCCTCACAACTGATTGTGTGCATAGGACGTTGTTATTAATGTGATAATTTGTGGGGACATCACTCTCTCCGAAGGGGATGATGATGAATTTTTTGGTATTCAGCTTACCTGACCTCATTATATGTGGATCCTGCTTTAGTAACTGTGGGAAAGCAACTCCTTTGGAGTTTTGCAATTAAGCAGACTATTGATGTGTATTTTATGTATTTAATGTTTGCCCATATCATTGTAGTTGTCATTCTAGATTTCCCTTTTTTTAGATCTTACTTATTGACTAGAGGATGGACTGAGTGAGAGGTGGAGAATGAGTTGTGAGTTCTGACGTGAAGATTTCATAGTGTAACTGGTTTTGTAAATGTAAAAAGAGGAGAAGAACCAGAATTCTGGGAGGATGATTTCTGAATGACATAAAGGAGAATTATGTTTTTTTTAATATAATGAGACCTTCATAAGAATTTTTATTTTCCTTGGAATTCCAAGACAGTAGGTTTTAAGAATATTATAATTAAGATAAAACTTTGAAACAATGTTCATAGGTAGGTACTAGGCTATCGGCCCAAGGGCCTAAGTAAGCCTAGCCATCAAGGTTCCCTGGCTTACGCCACCCAAGAAAGTTATTTTCCTGTGCCCCTGTCGATCATAGCCACCAAAGTGATCCCCGGGGTGTATTTCCTATTTCCCATCCACTTATCAAGATTTTTCTTGAAGAGTGCTACTTCCAGAGTATGGGAAGTCTCTGGGACAGGAATCTATCCCTACAGCATGTCCTGTTTATTGTGGTGACAAGGTTTAGGTCCCTAGAGAGTGTAGCTCAGAGGGATTGGGATTTCTTTAGGTGTAGCATGTCCAACAGCTCTGGGTTTGACATAGCTTTATATGTTAGGCACAGATCACCTTGGAGTAGGTGATATGCTACGGAGTAAAGCTGGAGTTTGTTGAGACAGTCAGTGTAGGGCATCTGTTTGAGGCCAGTAATTCTTTTTGTGAGGTACGTCTGTGGCCTTTCCAGCTGCTGCAGATGTTTTGTGAGGTACATTCCAAAAGGGGTGTTGTACTCTATAATCGGTCTAATGAGTGTACAGTAGATGGGAACAATGACCTCTTTTTTCCTAGATGACAACCCTTTTGTGATGAGGTGTGCCACTTAAGAAGGATTTCCTGACTACTGTGGCAATGTGATTATCAAAGGAGAGAATACTGTCCACCTGGGTCCCCAGGTCTCTTATCACACATTCAGCATTAAGTAGAGTGCCACCTATGTGGTAGTTCATGGGTACAGAGTTTTTACCAAAGGGGATGACAATGCACTTTTTGGCATTGAGTTTGAGGCCATGGCTCTGACACCAGGCATCTGTCTCAGTGAGACCCTTCTGTAGGATGTCCACATCATTTGGGGACTCGACTATGGCTCCTAGTTTGCAGTCATCTGCAAACTTCATTAGCCAAAGGCCTTCTGTGTTAGCCTGTACTTCAGAAAAGTAGATACCAAACAGGAGAAGTCCCAGGACTGGTACTCCATTTATCACTGGTTTGAAGTCTACAACTTTTACAGTCTGGGTTCTGTCAGTGAGCGAACTGGCAACTCATTTTGTGACATAGGGATTTATACCTAGTTTAGTGAGTTTATCTATAATTCCAGCATGGGGGATGGTGTCGAAAGCCTTGGCAAGGTCAAGATAGGCTGTGTGAACCACCTTACTCTCGTCTACAGCTTTGGTGACTGCCTCAAAGAAGTCAATCAGGTTCAGGAGGCATGATCTGCCTTTCACAAACCCGAACTGGGTGGGGTCCAGAGTTTGGAAGTTACCAATGTCTTTGTTTATGAGTTACATTCCATGGCCTTACAGACCAGGCTCGCCAGGCTAATAGGGCAATAGTTCCCGAGATCGGTGGTGGCTCCCCCCTTTGTGGAGTGGGATAACTGTTGCTGTGCGCCATTCAGTGGGCACAAAGCCTGCTGTGAGACTATGATTGAACATGGTGCTTCAGTGGGGAGCCAGTTCATTCTGAAGTTCGTGTAAAACGCAGCCTGGGATGTTGCCCAGTTCGTTGGATGCTGTGTTTTTGGCTTTAGAGAGTGCAGCTTTTACCTGCGTAGTTGTGATTACAGGGACTCTGCATTCTTCCTGTATAGATATGGGCCCTTTAGGGAGTGAGAGGGGGTGAAATTAGAACTGAACCTATCTGCCAGGATGCTGGCAATATCAGTTGGTTCTGTACTTTTCATGTCATTGTGCTGTAGCAGATCTGGGTGTTGCCATTGAGATTCTTGACATAGCTATAGAATGCTTTGTGGTTGTCCCTAGAATCAGTGGCAATTTTGTTTTCATAGCTAGCTTTGGAGGATCTCATCTTCTTACTGAGGCTGACCAGGGAACTCCTCCACTCATGGGATTTTACTCTCTTTTGCAACAGTTTCTTCCTTCTGTTGTAGAGTTTGTTTATGGCAGGGGACCACCAGACTGGCTTCCTTTTTTAGGAGGATAGTGTCTTGGTTCTGTTTGGGATAGCACGATCCATACAATTGTGTAAGTGCTTATAGAGTGCATCTGTGTAGGATTCAGCAGTCGTAACTGTGTTGTCCATCTGCATGGTTGTCATGAAGTTCACCACTTCTGTCTTAAGAAGCATGAAGTTGGCTTTGGAGAAATTTTTTACCATGATTTCCTTAATGGGGGGTGGGGGCAGGACGTGGATATCTAGGGTGATTAGCTTATGGTCAGATCTGACCAACGAGGAGTTGACTCCAGGTGTGGAACACTGGTCACTCATGTTGGTAATGACTAGGTCTAGATATTGTTGCACCTGGTGGGGGTGTGAATACGTTGATCCAGGGCACTGGAATTTATGAATTCCAGAAAGCGTTGAGCAAAGGTATTTGTATGCGAGTAGTTTTCCCAGTTAATGGTGGGGTAGTTGAAATCACCCATTATTAGTGTGTTTGGATGAACCCTAATATTTTCCAGTATATCAAGAAAAGAGGAGTGGGAATCCTGGGGCATGGTGGGGGATCTGTAGCAAGCTACAATTTGGATTGCAGTTTTTCCCAGAGTTAGTTGCACTTGAATAACCTCGGATGCATTATGCTGAGCAACTAGCCTGGAGGTGTGAATATACTTAATGTATATGGACACACCTCCGCCTTTGGTGTTCCGGTCCAGATTAGGTGGCCGAAAAGTGTGGTATGAGTCATAGCCTGGTAATGCAAGGGTGCTCTCTGGAGCCTTGAACCAGGTCTCAGTCACTGCACAGATATTGATGTTCTCCATTTAAAAGAGTGCCTTGAGAGAGTGCATTTTGAGGTTTAGACTTCTAGCATTGAGTAGAATTACCCTCAGTTTTTGATTGCCTGTTCCTGTTATGGTGGTGAATTTGTCTTTTGAACCTTGCTAAAAAAGGCACTATAGGGCCAGCAAGATCCTTAGCCAGTATCCAAAATCCCAGGGGGGACAGGTGCAGGCCTTATCTGGCAAAGCATCGTGGTCTGTCAACCATGTCGTCCCAGGCAGACAGATACTGGATCCCCTTAGAATAACACCAGAAGCTTAGCCAATTGTTGAAGTCAATCATTTTGTCCTTGTACTGTGGTATCATTCTGGGTGATGGCAGGATGCTACTCAGGGCTAGGGTCATAACTGCCTGGGCTACAAGATCAGAGAGCTCTTACATGTCTATTTTCATGTAGTCCATGGGAGGTACGTCTCAGGTCATTCACACCAACATGGACAATGACAGAGTCATATTTGTACTTCTTTTGGAGTGACATGAGTACGTGGGTTATGTGGCGGATCCTGGCACCAGACAAGCAGCTGACAGTAACCTTCTCCTTGTTTAGCCTGGTGAGTGGGACATCAGTGTGCCTAACTATAGAGTCACCTATGACTAGTGTGTTGGGTACGTTGTTTTGCCTTATGGGCTGTGGTTGAGTGGCACACTGTTTGTGTGAGCTATGTGTCTCATGGTCTGTGCTGGGATGTAGTGGTTGTTTGCGTTTCTGCCTCAGAGGTCTCTGTTTGGGCAGATATTTATTGACAGCCTCCGCAAAATGTAGGTGTGTGTTTTGTGTTATTATGTGAGGGTTGTGTTGGTGTATGTTCTGGAGGGCTATGTGTTGAATGTGGTGTGGTGCAGGTGTTAATCTTCTCCTCTTGACTGGCTAATCCAGTCTTGCCTGGAGAGTGCTTGGCTTCCAATTTGGCTATATATGTGCATCTCTCACAAGTCATAGTGTTGGGAGGTAAGAGGAGAGGGATGTCTGTTTACATGAGGCAGTTGCTACATTGCCTCAGGATGTCCAAGTTCACCAGGTTGACAGGAGAAAGCATAGGGAACTGACCTTTGGACATGCCTGGATATGAGCTCAATATATTAAGTACTGAAGCCTTTCACAGGAAAAATATCACTCAGACTGTCTGAGTCTGTACACAGCACTGCTAAACACTTGAGGGGAAACTAATACGTAGATCCTGAAAATTTAACGATGAAGTAAGGAAGAAATCAAGCAGTACATATTGAAAATAAAGAATTAGCTTGTCAAGAATGATAAAAAGAGGGGAGTCGCATGAATGGCTACTGCCTGGCTACTAGTTACTACTACTATAGTTCCTCCCCTTATCCACTAGTTTTATCACAACATCTGCATTGTTTTTCAATGAATGCAATGCTTGCCTCAGTGAAATGGACAGTTTAAAAAACTTGCTATTGCCCTTATCTTCTAGGTAACACTTTATATCTGATTCACATAGTCTCAAAAAAGTGTTAACAGTAGTTAATGGGTGGAGTAAAAGTGCTGGGCTGTCTCAGCTCCTTGTTCTGTGGCAGGTAATGAATAATAGTTTCTGTCAGAGAAAAGTCTTACAACTGCTACAGGATGAACACACATTTATTTGTATATCCCCTATAATGGTTAATCATACAGCTGACAAGGTAGAGCAAAGGTTTACAGAATTAAAACACTTGGGGGTAATGTCAGAGGACTTGCACACATTTTTATGGATAGAACATCCAATGGTGCCTATATTCAAGGGACTACCCGAGATACATAAAGATCTGGTTGACACCCCACTGAGACCTATTGTCTCAGGCAGGGGTTGGGTCACACAGAATGTATCCATTTGGATAGAATGTACATTGAAAAAAGTTTTAGAAAAATTTCCCAGTATACTAAGGGATACAGGACATTTCATAACATTGTTGCATGAATATATAATATGGAATGAGGGACAGAACTATATTATGGTTACACTAGATGTAAAGAATGTATTTACTGTCATTAGCAATACCTATGGGATATCAGCCATAGAACACATACTATCACAACTTTGAGCTTGATAACATTAGGCTAATAAGTGAGCTGCTTAAAATAGTATTAGAAAATAACATATTTATGTGTGAAGATGCATATTATCGTCAGAAGCAGAGGTTGGCTATGGGTACCCCCTGTGCTAACACTTATGCAAATTTAGTGTTTCTTACTGGGAGAATGAAGTTATATATGGAGGACAACATCTATGGAAGGACAAGTTAATTTTCTATGTGCGTTTTGTGGATGACTTTTTTTGCTATGGGGTGGGTTGTGGATTTACAGAAATATCTTGAATATTTGGAATCCATGACCACTTTCCTTAGATGCACCATGCAGTATTCCAGTAGAGCTTTGGACTTTTTGGATGTAAAATTGCTGAGAGATGAGAATGGAGTTTTGGACACGACCTTATTCAGAAAAACCTGTTGGAAGAACAACATGCTATCTTATGACAGCATGCATCCAAGGTATACGTTCAATGGTATAACAAGAGGGAAGGTTGATAGAATTTCACGTATATGTACGCAGGATACACATTTTAAACAAGAAATAGACAAGTTAGAGAGTAACCTCTGTCGAAGGGGATATAATGAAAACAGAGTTAAAGATGTCATTACTAAGAGTAAACAATACAGAAGTAATAGTTCCAGGCCTTAGTTCTCCCATAGACAACAGGATGAAATGCCTGTTCAGTCTAGAGCCTCACAGATGGATAATGTGAGGCTAATGTTAACATATAGTAATAACATAGGGAGAATATGTGCTATAATAAAACAGAATTGGGATTTCAGATGAAAAAATAGATAAGGTAGTGGGAGAAAAAACAGTTTTTGGCTTCAGAAGAAATAAAAATCCGAAGGATTTATTATGTCATGAAGGGAAGACAGAAAAAAGTAGGAACAATGTTACACAACGTGCAGGTACAAGAAAGTGCAGAAATTGCAAAGCATGTGAGTACATTGTGGAGGCAGAATCCTATGTACACCCTGTATCAGGAAAACAATATTGTTTTGATTTGTATGCAGATTGTAGAACAAAGAGTGTTGTTTACCTGGTTGTTTGTCAGGACTGCAGCTCATTTTATGCAGGAAAAACTAACTGTATGCGGAAAAACAGAATTCTGAACCATCTGTCCTCTGTAAGATTAAAACATAAACATAATGCACTTTTCCAGCACATTTCTAAGTATGAAAATCATAAGTTTAAGTTTATGGTTATACAATGTGTAAATAAAAACAAAAGGGGAGGTGATTTGATTAATGAAACAGAGTTGAATGAAACTAAATGGATCATTGATCTAGCAGCATACAAACCCCCAGGTTTAAATGGGGTTATACCTTCAAGGCCTGCACTAAAGAAAAGGAGGGTGCGGTACTGAATGTTAACTGAAGAGCTATATAAAAACTGCAGTTTCATTTGAGTTTTGTATCTGAAGAAGGGTCTGGTCCCAAAAGTGTTCATTCCTGTGTTTTTGATTGTGTTTTAAATAAAAGTTTTGAATCTGTTCAGCATGGTGGCCAGTACCTGTTTTTTTCTTCTTTCCTTTGGAATCTTTGTGAGCAGGCAGCCTTCGGTGGAGTAGCTACAGTTCTTTTTGGTTTGGATATTCAAAATCCTGGTTCTTGGTCATTGCCCCATCCCCCAGTCAAATCCAAGCTTCACATTAGTGATCCAGCTTATACACTCAGAAACTCCCAGTAAGGCAGGCTACCCCTTACAAGACCCAGATTTGGTACCTCCACAGGTGAAATCGCCTTCACAAAAATGCCTTAGCCACCTGGAACCATGCACACCCTGAGGAAAGGCCTCTGGACTCTCTACTAGAATTTAAGACCATGCTAAAAACACACCTTAACCATATTTCAAAGTATACCTGTTTCAGGAATACAAATTAATGAAAAATTAACCACAACACTGGCATAGCAGTAAGTTCTCTCTGACCCATTTATAAAATTAAACACATCAAAATCCCTGTTATAAATATTACAAATGCTACTATTAATGAAAACTTATTTGGAATATTGTAAATAATGCATACTTTTCTTCATGATAAATCCTACTGTTACTCAAAGAATGGTTTTGCTTATATGTCCAAATACTATCTTTTTTAATGCTACGTATACTTCTGATAGCGGACCAGAGTTCCGCTGTGGCGACCCCCTAACCGGAAAAAGCCAAAAGATACAACAACATACTTCTGAAAAGTATGTTGTAATGTCATTTATGTTTGCTGCTCTCTTACAGCCCAGTTTATGGAAGAAAATGGCCAATTGACAGTCCACATATCTAGTTATCAAATTTCAATAAGTAAGTACATGCTTTCCTAATTGTACATATACTAATTGTGACATATCTGTCTAATACTATTACATATTGTCAATCTGTTTTGTTCTTAGATTCTGTGAAATTGTATGTGCTATCCATTAAACTTTGCTTCTCAGGATTCTGTTGAAAAGGGGCTTTCAGCTCAGTTAGGCTATACTGGTTGAGAAATGGAAATAAATAAATAAAATACCCACAAAACCATCAGCACCAGAATTACCCGTTCTAAAGACTTAACCTAGTCTGCAATATAAATAGGACCTGCTGAAGACATATGTATGTATCCCAGAGACTACCCCGTCTATGGAATAGGCTCCCCATCCATGTGAAGCAGAGTTCCTCCCTAACCCAATTCAAGTGCAACTTGGACAACTGGATGGGAAACTGGAAATTCATCCCTGGTTTGGCACCTGTGTCTCTAATGGACAGAGGTAACCTGTAAATGATTCATCTTCCAGGTCCATGCTTTCACTTATCAAGGGTATCAGAACTTGTCAGAGATTTGGGATGCATGGATAGGCTTAAAAAAGCCCTTGTGGTCATTAGCCTAGTAAATACCTATGAACCTATAAAAACAGCTGATGTCAAACACAAATGCATTTTAAAAGCTCTGTATGTAGTAATATGTCAAACAAGCAACTAGGAAGCCCTCATGACATTTGCATGCAAGCCTGTTCTTGTAAGTTGATTGTTTGATCAATTGTGCACTATGTCACTCTGCTAAAACATGAAAAGCACTGGGATGGGGTATGCTATATTTGTTAACGCAAGAACAATAGAAGAGCAATGAAAAAATGAGACATGACTGTAAAAAAGAAAAACAAATCAGTAAGGCAGTACTTTCTGAGAATGGCACCTTGTATCTCTAACTCCATAGTCCAACACCATATCATTTGTTATTTTAACCACTCTTGTATGTTGACATACCCTGTGTTGATTGTATACAATGTCGCATGGATACAATACACAAAAACAAAATACCATACATTTGTTTTTCTGACAGCTGGGAGAGTAAAACTGTTCAGAAGAAGTTATGATATATAGGAAGAAAAGTGTTTAACTCTAATAAAGCTGTGCCTTGTTGTGAGTATTCCTGCAGCATTCCATTTGGTTAATTTTATTGTTTTGTGCTGGTCACTACCTGGAGATACCTTGTTTTGGGCTGTGGTTCATGCTGAAAACTATTCACAAGGTTAGACTTGTATTCCAAATAGAAACAAGGACATTAATATATTGTTTAATTTTAAAACAATGTACAAACATTAACCAGTCCTGAGATAAACGTCTACTGAAAATTAAACCAGCCGACAATCATAATACACAAAATCCCTTCAGCCAATGTAAACAGTTCGTATGACAGACAGTACAAATAATTTTTGCTTATTTAATTTTTAATAGACTTCCTCAGAGATGTACTTTTAATGAATTTCCAGCTGAGGTACCTACAGAGTTAGAGAAGGAACACTTAAATAATTAAGAGACCATAAATGATGTGCAAAGTGCAATGGAGCCATGAGCACTGTGTCAACAGATGAAGTTGTTTAAAAGATTAATATCATCTATTACAATTAACTTATTTCAAATGTTGGAGTTTACTGGAACTCTAAGTACTGGATGAAGAAACAATGCATGAATACTATTCATAGCCAGCTGAGGAAGTTAAGATTGTAAACAATCAATACATGACTGCTACAGTGTCAATAGATGTTCAGAAACTGCATGCACGGAGAACATACTACTGCTGTTTGTGAACATTCCTGAACATAAGGGTTCACTTCCTACAGGTGTGAGAATAAACATATGTCTGAAATGAGTCTTGATGGTCCAGGTTCAAAAATACTGTGATGATAACCAGAAATGTCCTGCCTTACTTAATACTTTACATAACACCTGTAAATACTTTTTATGCTTTGTTTTTAAAATATTTTTGCCAGTTATACAAACTAGAGGCATATGAATTCAGTCTTGACTTATTTATGTATCCTACACTATTTAATAATGTTAAATAATCAATCAATTAAATAATTAATGTATTTATTTATTTGCTTTTGTTTAACCAGGATGGTCCATTGGGCCAAGTGAACCCATTTTCAATGGAGTCCTGGGGAGAAAAGCTCCAACAAAGAATACATGTTACAGAGAGAAACATTACATAGCATACAAGGCATAACAAGGTATAGTTTACAATCGGTAAAATTATAAACAAAAATAAAATAAAAATTAAGAAATTCTTTTTTT
>NC_056733.1:297098556-297108556 GCF_019279795.1 Protopterus annectens
GTTTAGTGGTTAGAGCATATACTTTGCAAATAGACATTCCTGATTTGATCCCCACTATAACCAATTTGGATTTTACATGTGACAGCATTACATAAACATTTATTTTTATAATTAGCTACTAAATAATATATATATTTGTTAACCAGAGTACTGTATTAGGTCCAGATGTGAGGTGTCAGTTTAATAAAGTTGCAAAACCCCCATATAAACACAAGTGCTCTATACACACATGAATAAATGTAATGAAAGCACATTGGGGGATGTCAGGGACAGCAAACAAATTTATAATATGTAATGAATGATGAATCAATCCCATGCAGCAGATAGTCTATAAAATGAAAAATAAGCAATACTAAGCATTACACAGCTCTGCGTACCAGGTGTAAGCATTGTACAAATATGACTGCTAAGCAATGAGGAGCCTAGCTAAGTGGATTTGCCATTGGTAAGCAGTGCTGAACCTGTCCCTTTAAGCACTGCCAACCTTGGCTAAGCAGGTTTGCCCATAGCTTAGCTTAGCTCAGCATATTCAAAACCATCCAATCACGGCAAAGGGTGGGAAATCGGCCATATTTAAACCCCAGAGGTGGGAATACAGCTCATAACTGGTTACAGCTTCCCACTGTAGGCAGTATGGCAAGAGTTGGTGCGGGCATGCACCTCCGTGCGCAGCGCTGGGGCATACAGGAGTCCAAGGTCATGGCAGGACTCCTGGTACAAAACCATGATGAGAGACTGCTGCAGAGCCAGCACCAAGGCTCCCAATATAAAGTGGAAGCCTGGGACTGTCTCGCCCATGATCTCACCAGTCCCACTGGTATCCTTCAGACTGTTGAGCAGGTCTGGCACCACTATGCCAACTTGAAGCAGAGAAAAAGGGAGCTCTTGGATGAGTGGGTCCAAGAAGCAGGGCAGAGGGGTGATGTTCCAGCAATGTGTAAGTATTCATACCAATAACTGTTTACTAATGTCCAGCCTGTGTATATGATGGGTAGGAATGCCTAAATATTTCTCTATTTCCCTTACAGCTGCAGCTGAGCAGTCTGTGAATCAGGAAGCCCATGCTAGTAGGTAGCAAAGGCTGCATTGTGAGGCTGGTGAGTAACAATCCTGCTTGTAGTAGTCATGCCAAATAAATATAAAGTAGTAGAAAGTCACCTGGCAGTATAAAAACTGTGTATGGGCTGTACTAAATAAATCAGACAATATGACAGTAATAGTCCCATATAGGTCATATTTAAATAAAACTGTAACTGCCTGGCAATAAAGCTCTAAATCCTGGACTGGTTGTGTTTACTCTGGTATTGTATGGCATTTATTGTTGCATTCTCTGAATAGTAATGTTGTGTTAACCACTGTTACCCACACTGTGATACATAAAAATGTGTCTAGGAATGTCTGTATAAGACTGTTGTAATTAGGTCAGATTGAACAACCAAGAGAGACTTTGACAGAAAACACCAAAGGAACAGACAGCATTATCCAAATAGCACACTCTGCTGAAACTTAAATTGTTGTATTTTTAGCAGACACAGCCATGGTTCGAATCCGGGGAGTGGTAGTAAGCTGTATGCATAATCATACCTCTCAACTGTACAGATTATTTCAGAATGTCCAGATAAATGATTCATATTTTCTGCCTGTTCCTCTGTCCCCCTGGCAAATCAGTGGGATGATCTCAGAACTGTAGTCACTAAATAATGACATACATTTGATTTTCAGACCTCAAAACCTTCAGAAAATGTATATTAAAACAAAGCATGTCACTCTAGCAACTCTCCAAGTTTATGAGAGCAAAATTCAAAATATGTCCCTATTTGTATCCCCATGTTGTCAAGCTTTGTCCAGAGTGTGTGTATTAAGAGATTGAGAGGTATGTGCATAATATTAACTCGGAATCTGGGAATATGTGTAGAAACAGTCAGTTAGTGCTAACAAACATTCCCTAGACAGGTCTACCAGGTAAGAGATGTAGAATTTAGCTATAAGACAGTTGAAGTATACACTGTGTACAAACATACCACTGCCTAAACCAAGGCCTTAGGGTATTGTAATAATACCTGTACATTAATAATTAGAGCAGTGATCATTAAAGTTGTAAGCACTACATGGATATATAAGTTAATTAACATCTCTCACCCCCCCCCTCCACCATATCTGCAACAATAATCTAAATATACAAATCAGTGGCTATGTTTACAACAAACCTACTGTTAGGGCATATGTCCTATTGTTCAATAAATATTGAAAAGTGTTTCTATTAATGTTCCATGTTGAAATACTACCATTGGTGGTCTGTTGCTATCAAAATATGTCCCTATTTGTACCCCCATTTTGTCAAACTTTGTCCAGAGTGTGTGCATTAAGAGATTGAGAGGTATGTGCATAATATTAACTCGAAATCTGGGAATATGTGTAGAAACAGTCAGGTAGTGCTAACAAACATTCCCTAGACAGGTCTACCAGGTAAGAGATGTAGAATTTAGCTATAAGACAGTTGAAGTATACACTGTGTACAAACATACCACTGCCCAAACCAAGGCCATAGGGTATTGTAATAATACCTGTACATTAATAATTAGAGCAATGATCATTAAAGTTGTGAGCACTACAAGGATATATAAATTAACTGACATCTCTCACCCCCCCAACATATCTGCAACAATAATCTAAATATACAAATTTGTGGGTACGTTTACACCAAACTTACTGTTGGGACATATGTCCTATTGTTCAATAAATATTGAAATGTGTTTCTATTAATGTTCCATGTTGAAATACTACCATTGGTGGCCTGTTGCTATCAATGTAATCTGCATGCCATTATAATGGCCACTGTGGTTCCATATATGCATGTGTTCTGTTTGCTTTGCAACTGTTCCAAATCTGGTGTTTTGGGTTAATTGGAATACTAACCCAGATATGCTTTAAAACTGTAACACCATAGCACATTTGGGAAGGCCGGTCCCAGCAGACCCACCTCTCCCACCTCATCAGGCCATGGCACTGGCCCTCAGCATGTCTGGGACCCACAACGGGACATCCTTGTCCACTGGTCCTGCACCACCTTCAGGTGGAACTACCTCAGGGGATGGGGCTTGTCCCCCCCAGAGCAGGCGTAGACAGGATCCTGCCACCCAAAGTCAGATCCGGGGACAGCATATGACACATGTGGGGGGTAAACACCTTGGACTGGGAGGGGTGTTTGGAAATCAGAAACCCATGAGCCCCCAAATGGAAACAGTGGGACTAATGTCCCTACCCATGGGCAGTCACCACTGCACCTTCACAGCCCTGAAGGTGGCTGTGATGGAGGCTGAGCAAGAGGGGCAGGCTGACCCTCTAAATGCATCACACAGCCCTCAAGCTGGCGTAGCAGATCTCCAAACTCCCTTCAGAGCTCCCCATGCACAGACCGTGGACCTGACTTCAGGTGACAGGATCCTATCTATGCCCACTCCCGGGGGGGGGACAAGCCCCATCCCCTGAGGTGGTTCCACCTGAAGGTAGTGCAGGACCAGTGGATGAGGAGGTTCCAGGGTGATTCCCAGATATGCTGGGGCCAGGTGCCACAGACAGATATGGTGGGAGAGGTGGGTCTACTGGGAACGGCCTTCCCAAACATGCTATTGTATTGCAGTTTTAGAACATATGTGGGTTAGTAATAGTCAACACAAATCCAGGATTAGTTAAAACAGCATGCATAGATATTCCCATTAACCCAAAACACTAGATTTGAAGAGTTGCATAGCAAACATAACACAGGCATATATGGAACCACAGTGGCCATTACAACAGCATGCAGGTTACATTGTTAGCAACAGGCCACCAATGAGAGTGTTTCAACATGGAACATAAATAGAAACACATTTCAATATTTGTTCAACAATAGGATATATGTCCCAACAGTAGGTTTGGTGTAAACATACAAATTGATTAGTGTGTTTATATTATTGTTGCAGATATGGTCGGGGGAGAGGGAAATGTCAATTAACAACTATTATATCCTTGCAGTATGAGGTCCTCTGACCTTTTATCCTGCTTATATCTTCCAGGTACAATGTCCCATGAATGGCTCCCTGCTTATACACCACAGGAGAATGATGTTATCATAAACTTCATTGTACTACACCATGGAACCCTCTTTGGACACAGGGCCCATGATCAGCAGGAGCGGACCGCCCTATGGAATGAGCTCGTCCACAGGGTAAATGATGTCGGCTTGCATAACTGCAGTTATGAGCAGGTGCGACATTGTCGCACTGATCCCATCTGCCACATCCATCAGTGTGCTGCTGCAGTTAGGAGGGACCAGCTAACCACAGGTGGGGGGGTCATGCCATCTAGCCCCCACTGACACATGCTGAAGAGCTCCTCACCAGCCTTGGGGAACCTGCCCGCCAGCCAAGCCAGGAAGCTGAAGATAGCATTGTGGAGGTGGGTGCCACCCACACAATGGATGAGGAGCATGAAGGTAAGGCCTCAGGGCACATTAGTAGACCACTGTTGCTTATCCATCTTCATCTGCAAAGTATCTTGATGCATATGTCAAATAACATAGTCTGTTGCTGCAGTGTAGTAATGCATAGATGTGCATAATCTCTAGTATTGTGGGTTTGTACTGTTGATGTACTGAAATGCTGCTCCCACCCTGTACAAATGCCACAGGTGTGGCTACTGACATTACATCTCTCATACAACTATGTAGGTCCCTCTGGTATACAACTGGGGCAGCAGCCTGTAGCTGGTGAGTATGGAGTTGTTTTGTTCAGGTTTGCCAATACACCAGCCATGTTATGGCCATGGTATTTGCCATGCACACATTTAACACACCTACCCATAATCCATGCTGTACATGTTCACTTATTGTTGCTGTTAACTGCACTGCATCACAGTGGTCACCATGGTGGCATATCTGAAAGGTATGTAAGAGCCCTGCAGTATACCTAACAACCTGTCAGTGCAAGATGCGTGGACAGAGAGGAACATAATGGTGGGACAAATGGCCTACAGTAGGGACATGTCTGAAATATTACCCTTATACAGTGGCTACAACAGTGTATACACCACTATTACAATGGCAACTGTTACAGATCTACACAACGACAAATCACAATACCACATTCCACACCTTTTACAACATGTAATGTGACCGTAACATGAGCAATGAGTGTGCAATATGGAATCCTATGTTAGGACAACAAATATGGGGACTACATACCTTAACAAACGCTGGAAGCATATGTGTGCACACACTCCAAATAACATATTGTGGAAGCAGCTTTTGAGGTACCTGACAGAATTCACTCTTCTTGAGTACACACCTTCCATCAAGTACAGGGCCTCAATGTCACACTAAGTAATGGTCTGTGGTCCAAGAAGTATGTCCATGACATTTTCCCATTCACCTGCAACAGAGGCAGCCATGGCTTGCACACATCTTGCAAACCATAAAAGGATCCTATATCCGAATGGTAGTACTCAGGAGTGGGAAAAGTAGCCTTACCTCACCATTGCATATGCCATGGCAAACAGTGCAGACAGTCATGTATGTGACTATGAAGTATGGGACAACATTAATGTAGAAAATAAACAGATGCCCATCCAAGACAGATGACAACACATGTTGCAAACTGGTCATGAAGGCTGCCCCGAAACATGCAGCAACAATGAGGGACTTGCAGGAAAGTCTAGCAAGTACTGCCTGTGCAGTACCTGTGTCGACAATCACCTGGAATCTGCATAAGTTTGGCCTATGGGTTAGGGTAATCAGATGGAAGAGTTGTTCCACTGGAAACATCATCCAGGACTCTCTACAGGTAGCATATGCATAACATTAATTTTCATGTGTAATGGTGTACTGAGACCAAGGCTGAAACCTACAGACAGTATTAATAAAGATACATGGGGTGCACAAGCAATGCCTCACTCCACCTCAGGCCCACCATCCCCATCTTTACCTTGCTGGTGCCAGTGTACACCTTTAGCTTTGCTGTTCATTAGCAGGAACTAGGCTGGTAGACATGGCATTCTGAATTTGGAACACTGCAAAATGACATTCATGTGTGGCCCATAGTTTTCAAGCATCTGCAATAAGGCTGAGGATGGGTAGGGGTGTCATCCTGAAACACAACAGTGAACTGAAGCATACATCCAAAGCTTGCTAAGAATGGCTGTATCTGAACACAGTCAAGGTCATGAATTGTGCCAGACATAACCCTGACTCCACAGCAATAGTGAAGGCACTGTGTGACCTCCAATGGCTGTGCACATTAGCTGACCTTGCAATTCGGCAGAGTTGGGGGACATTTGTAGGGCGGAGTGTCCAAATAATGGTAAGTGAAATGGGCCATGCTAGTATACCACTTCCAGGAATAGTGACTGCTGTAGTTCACTTCACAGATGCTGCAACAAACCATTGTGTTAAGGGTGTGCACACTTATGCACCCCACATATTGTATGCATCTCAATCAGCATCTGCACGACTAACACATTTGTTTGATACTGCATTTGATTGCACAGGTTCATATGTCATATATCAGGTGTGTGTAATGTTAACATATGCAGTATTGTGGCCCCACTGCATATCATGGAAGAGACTGTCATGTCAACAAGGGTGTGTACACTCCTCATACCCACAGTAAGCTTTGAAGGTTGTCAGTGTAATCAGATTTTATTGCTCATACATGCACTGTGGCTGATGAGATCTGCAAATCAGAGGTCAGGAATTCACTATTGACATTTGTCCTCATATCATCCCAGGTATGTGTCAGACAAACACATAGGGGTTGTGAGCAACAGAGCAAACATAACTGCCACACATATACACATTCAGCAATGATGTGTACACTTGTGAGGTATGGTGCACAGTACATGCCAGGGTGCTGAACAGGTACACAGCAATAATGTGTACATGGGTGCAGTGTGTTCCAGGGGAAGGGGAATCACCTACTAACACAATTCATGCATCACAGGGATTTATAATGTTGGTAACAAGGATTGAGTATACCTGCAGTGCATGCCGTTGAGTGCCATATGTCATGCATGTTGACTGTTGGTTAATGAGAGGTCTGTGTGATATCTTTGTGCCACCTCACCTGTAAGTGTGTGTGTGTGTGTGTGTGTGTGTGTGTGTGTGTGTGTGTGTGTGTGTGTGTGTGTGTGTGTGTGTGTGTGTGTGTATAGATGTAAGCAATGACATACAGGTCTTAAATTACATTTTTTGTTTTCCCCTCAAAGGCGGCGAGGTGGTTCAGGGTCCCTCCTGAAGGCAAACTGATGTTACTGTCCATACAGACTCTGACAATGATGATAGGTATGGTGAGGCCCAGGCAGGGTTGTCAGAGACTGAAGCTGTGCCATCGGTTGACATCCCGCTTTTATCCACCCCATCCCCGCACTCAGTCACAATGCCTATACATACCCCATCACCAGTGGCCATAGATGAGTTGGAAGATGGTGGCATGAGACAGGACAGTGTGGTGACTATGGCAAGCATGTCTGTAGACAGCAGCCATAGCCAGATGACCGGCAAGATACCACACAGGCAGATGTACAGGGGTGCTCGTAGGAGGGCTGCTGGCCATCATGCCCCTGGCAGAAGTGCCACAGCAGGTGTCACCAGACACATGTTTTGGGTCATCATGGAGGCACAGACATGTATGGAACGTTGCACCAGACAGAGTATGAGGCTTCGGAAGGCTACTCATTTTGCTGTACTTGACAACATCCGTGATCTTGCAGGTGCCCACCATTATTTTGCAGAGGTTCTGGATAGATGGTTGAGTGAGATGGTGGGAATCCTCAACTGTGCAGTGTCTGTGTTAGAGCATATGGTGGGAGTAGGGCGACAGCCACATGGACGTAGGTCAGCAACACCAACAGGTGGAGGTCTACATGGATGGGCAACAAGTCACAGCCGCTCCCATAGTGGCAGTAACAGCACCAGCACTGCAGGGGGAGGGTGCTGTTCACATCACAACACAGCAGGCCACATGCAAGTGGTCCTGGCTGGTCCCAACAGAAACACAGATCCAGCAGACATTTGTCATCATCAGGGGAGAGTACCATATCTGGGTTTCTACATGGTAGTGCCCATGGAACCCCTGGCAGGCACAGTTCTCATGTCCATGTCTGGACACGGTGAACTGCACACCCTGCAGCTGTCCAACAAACCCCTGTATAGGGCAGCCACATGGCATAACTGTGTGCATACATATATACAGACACATCACCAACACAGCTAGGGCACCTCCATACCTACACACACCATATCTGTACAGCCAAATTGATAATGAACCCCCAACACACTCACATGATGTCAACCAAACAGCTCAGCCTAGGTCTCTGGCAAACCCACTATATACCCTGTGCATATGATGATACCTGTGCCACATCCCTGTTATCCATACCATTGATGCAGGGACATGCTAATATGGTTCCGATGCACAGTTTGAATGTACTAAGGTTTTGCAATGTAATGCTGTTTAACATGTTTTCAGCTGGAAAGTTTAATGTTTACATGTCAGGGTGTGTAGCTGTCCAGTCATGATGCATTATAGCTGTTATTAACACTGACTGATTGTGGTCTCCATAATGTATTCAGTTTGTGTTGTAGGTGTCTATGTGTCAGCAGGATGTTGGTCTGCTGTTGTTTCCTACGGGGTTATGGCACTGTGGTGACACATTGACTGTGTCATATCCTGGGTACAGCTGAACACAAGTAACAGGTCTGTATAACAGTTACTGCATGTGCCACATGGCTGATAGGTCTGAGAGGAGTATATAGATGAGTACATGGTGGCTGATGTCAGCAGCTCTTCTACAGTGGACAATGGTAAGTGTACTGGGTGGCACACACCAAATGTTTGTGAATAACACACACGCGCACACACATACACACTCACACACACACACACACACACACACACACACACACACACACACACACACACAGATGCTTTGGTGCTGATGAATACACAAAGAATACTGTACACATGGATGTACTTAATTTTGCAGTGAACTCATTTTGGCCTATGTAATTCCACCAAGGCAAAATAGGCAAAACATCACATCAGTAAATAATCAGTCTGGCAGTTTAATGTCATTGACGATGGTACTGGCAGGGTATATGTCCTCTTCCCCAATATAGTGCAATCCTGGAGTTGGTAAACATAGGTGCGCTGGTGTGGGTGGCATAGCCCTCCACTTTGGAGTGTGTGGGGTGGCGTAGAACCACAGATAGTGTAATTTACAACTACTTAACCTATTAACATAAACTGTACAGTATTACAGCAGACTAAGTGGGGGGGGGTAAGCACAACAATGACCCCAATGAGGGTGGCTGTGCCCACAACATCCACACCCAACTATATATACCAACTCCAGTATCACTGTACAGCTGTACACTAGGGAAGAGGGCATTTACACATCTACTACTACTTTTGATGGAATGAATTTCTGCAAGATGATTCCTTTGAAATGTTAGCTTTTGCCAATCAGTTCTTGGACATATGATCTCCTGGGACTTGTATTTTCTGCAAACTGAAGTAGATCCCTTCACATACACACACACTTACTTGGCAACACTAGAGTAGAACCCCTACCTAGGTACTTATTGCTAATAATGTGTCTGGCTTTAATTGCACACACCACACAGCTATTAGGATGAGGTGTGTCCCGAGTTTCTTGTTAAGTGAAGTACATCACCAGGCCTTGTATAGTATGGTAATGGGGGATGTACTGGGTGTTAATGAACAATACATAGTGTGACATACTGTAATATACACATTGACAAACACATAGTCATAGACAAGTCTGAAAAACCTGGGTTTATTAGTGCTAACTACCTTGTCAGTGAGTCCATTCTGTTACAGAGAATTTGCAGACAGCACATGCATCACTGGGCTGGATAGTGCAATCAGTTGGTTGATGGTGACAGTGGACCTCATACAGTAGACCTTGGGACATGTACTGGGGGTACCATGGTGTAAAGACTGTA
>NC_056733.1:297113556-297186056 GCF_019279795.1 Protopterus annectens
CACTAACCCTACATATACTGGCCCAATACACAGTGTAGTTTGATGCCTGACTGTGGTATGGGACATGTCTCAGTCTGGCCCTACAAACATATACGCTGATAGGGTACCGTAAACTGGAGCAGCATGCAACATCAAATAGAACAGGACCAAGAACAATAACTTCTACCACAGTCTATACACAGGCCTAGTAACACATTCACAATACACAATCACCATAATTACACAGACCTCACTACTGTACAGACTACAACAGAATGTCCAGGTTTTGTCCTCAAATATAAGGCCTACTATACATAACATGTCTAGCAGTCTGATATCTCACTGGCTTGTTATCAGGTATGATGTCAGTAAACAATGCTATATTGTACATATGCACCTCTTACTGCATGACATATGGACAAAGGGTAACAGACTTGGGGGACAAAGGCACAAACACAAGGCCAATATTAACATATTGCTGTGATAAACTGAGAAAATTGCTGGTGTAACAGGGTTTGTTGTGACATATCTCTTCTGAGGGATATGAAGTCAGTAACTCACATGGATGTCACCATGTACTGACTGCTGTCATCAGAGTATGCTACTGTATTTCTAAAGATAGGAAATTTGTGAGTAACACACCACATGTAAGACTTCAAACTCTGGCCAGTCTGCAGACAGCCCTACAGGTGAGTTTCCTCAACCACATAACACTGTCATGCCAGACTTTAAATCATGTAAGACAGCCATATCCAGTGGCAGATTTAGGCTTTGGCGCAGGGGGCGCTCGCATCCCTCTTTTTAAACTCATGCTATAACTTGGCCAAGGACATCAGAAAGCATACACTAATAAAAAAGCCTGTGTACACTGTAGTATACACATTGACAAGCCAGGGGTAGCAAACGTGTAAAACAAAATCTTAAAAAAAAGTCCTAAAAGTCCTCCTCCTCCCCATTGATAAGCTTTTCGTGTTCACAGCTAGCCAGAACAGTAATATCACTTTGTTTTTTTTCAGAATGGGTGGGGTGGGGGATGACTGAACTAATCCATCCAAAAAAAAAAAACACAACGCTCATTTTTTTTTTTAGATAACATAATTGTAATTGGCTGCAGGTGTATTTGGCGGGCTGCTTCATTTCTGTTAAATACAGCTGCAGTCAATCTCTTGTTGTTGCTGTTGCCTACCTAATACTAATGTTTACAATTCGACAAAGACAGTCTGTGTAAGGAGACGAGCAACTCCTTTTCATTGTAGTCCCGTGCTGTGCGTGAATGTTTCCGTTGAAGTTTAGTACAGTATGCACTAAATCGACTATGGTTTTGCATTCTCCGATCAAAGGTAATGTTTGTCCTGGATTTAATAGAAAATGTGGAAATTCTTAACTATTTCTCAACTGAGTAAAGCAAAAAAAAAGATAATGAGCAAAAGGGCAAGTAATTGTTGCATATTAACTTCATATAGCCTTTTTGCTTAATCAGAAGCAGAGCTTGAGTTGGTTTGTGAATGCCTTCGATGCATGTACCATAGGTACTGTCCAATCAGAAAAGGCAGAAGTACACAAATGTCAGCAAATGACATGTATTAATGGCAGCATTGTACTTGTGAATATTACTTGTGCAGAGTTTAATATTCTGGCAGAAAGCACCTTCAATTGTTTGGGTTTGTAAAGCATGGAAAAGGGCTTAAAAGCTGCATTACTAACTTTTTATGGTCACAGGCTGACACCTAAAGGGTTAAAAAGTTATATGCTGACGTTTTCAAAAAATTTCGAATGTAATATAATGTTTGTCTAATTGTGTCACTGCAAAAACCCAATGTATTGTGAAGAACTGCTTTTATTTATTTTTTTGGGGGGAGGGGGCTTAGGGGTTGTCCAAAGGATTGTCCAAATGGCTCCCTTTCTTGCATCCAAGTGACCCATTTTTTCAGCTACTGAGGCAATATCCCCCAGCCTATTCTCTTTCTAGTGAAGGAAAGAGTTGGTGTTAGGGAGCAGACCAGTCCACAGTCCGCATATACTACTTCTATGTATTGCTAAATTATTTTTCTAAAGGACTATGTTGTATATTCTTTGTATAGAATTTTTGAAAATGTCTTGTATTGTGGTTATGTTGCATGTCTTGAATGTTCATGAAATATATTGTATTGTAATGTACTATGTGAAGCTTTTCTCCCCAGGCCTCCACTAAAAACTGGCAATCACTGCCCAGTCGGACTTTCCCAGTAAACAAATGTAAAATAAATAAATAAAAATATCCTGCATACTGTCCTATTCATCACCTCAGCAGCAGCCTGTAAACTTCATAGCCTCCTGACCAAGCAGCATGCTTCTTGCATTGTAGGCATGCAAGGCTCTTCATATTGCTGATGATACACCAGCACTCATGCAGGAGTCACCAATGCAGTGAGCTGTGCTACCAGCCTTCCTCCAGGATGTCATCAATGCAGTGAGCCGTGCTACCAGCCTCCCTCCAGGATGTCACCAATGCACTGAGCCGTGCTACCAGCCTCCCTCCAGGATGAGCGTGTTGATGCTGAACACACACTGCTATACTCCTCCAGAGCACACACACATGCACCACTCAGTGTGTGCAGCACTGTACAGGACAGTCTCCTGAAATTTGGCTGGGTGCTCCATAGGGTAAAGTGCACAGAGCAAGAATGTCAGAACAGCTTGTTTTGTTTTTTTTTAAGACCAGACAAGAACCAAGGCGTAGGGTGATGATACAAATATGGTCATTTTTCCACACACTTATTTCCGATTCATTCCCTACAGCAAGCAGCCAGCCCACAAAAGTTAGCATGTGCCCTGTTGTTCCAGAATTACCTCTGTGGAGTACAAGGAGAGGACAGCTGTAAGATTATATATATATATATATATATATATATATATATATATATATATATATATACATACACATATATATATGTATATATATATATATATATATATATATATATATATATATATATATCTACACACACACACACACACACACATTTGCAAAAAAAATGCAAAGTAAGTGGCAAATTGTGTGTAAGTATTAAGCAAACAGTGTTTTTGTGCAAGTGTTTAGTAAATTGTTGTGTGTGCAAGTGTTAAGTAAATGGGTGTGGTTGTGTGTTCTCTAGTCTGTATGTTGCAGATGATTTGAAAATGAGTAAGCCAGTTACATGTGTTACAGATGGGGCATGCATGTCTGCAAAATAACTTTACTAAAGTGATGTTTTTTGCACAGGAGCTGATAATTACATAAAAACTAAGCTTATGAGATTGGCGATTGGGAGACATAAACTGAATGGTTAATATTTTAATACAGCGCACAGTGAAACTGTAGATACATTTTAGGATTAGGGTATATTTTGTTTTCTAATCATACCAACCAGTTGGTTATTGATAGCTATAGAATTATAGTTATTATAAAAATGTTTATAAAGTCTAGGAAATTGGAAATTAAGTCATTGTTTGTTTTTTAGTTACATTAGACCCAGAAAGAAAATCATGAATGAACTGTAAAGAACCCAGCGGAAATATACCAAGAGCATCAGTGGAAGTGAAAACTTAAGTTACTATGAAATACTAAAATATCTGAACTTGCACAGGGTCTCAGATATTTAAGAGATGACCTTATTCAGGTATAGAGGGCATTTAGAGACTACCTCTAGGAATGTTTGGGGTTATCAAAAAGTAGTAGCAAATCATCAGACAACCTAGGTAGAAGATTCTATAGGAATGAGAAATGTACTAATTGCTTCTCTAAGAGAGCAACTGATGCATGGAATAGACTATCAAATTGCATTAAAGCAAGTACTCGGTTAAATATTTTTAAGAATAGTCTGGAACTTATTATGGGAACAACTATTTTGGTATATTGGCAGGCTAGAAGGGCATTATTGCAAACGTTTGAAATATTTCTGTGTATGTAAAACCTAAAATGGGAGAACAAAGGCCCAGAAATATAGAAAGATTTTAAATATCACTCTTATAAACTTAGAAAGATGCTGTAATAACTGGATATCTGTTAGCGTGCATTTTCACTATTTAAAGAAATATTTTTCCACATTTAGGGCTCTAAAGGCTGGACTGTTTAATAGTGTGCATATGGTCAGTCTGATGCCAGCTCAAACTGTAGAAAGAGGGAGTTAATTTACATAACTTATGTTTGACATCACACTAAAATCAATGGCTTTCCAAGAAGTCTTTGAATGTTGCAACTGTTAAAACCAACAATTTTATGTATGTGTAGAAGCAGTCTGTTTGGTGGTCACAGCTGATGGCTAGAAGTGGGGATGGAAAGGCAACATAGCTCTCAACTGTATCTCATTATGAGCAATGAGTCCTCATTTTGTGTATTTGAGTGTTAACTGTTGCCATGGTATACAATACTGAATCATGTTAATCAGGAAAACTCCAAGTATGAGGAAACAGTTATTTTATTTATCATGCTATAGGCTTCCTAGAAGAAGTTGTTATTAAATGTTCGCCTTTTGCTCCATATTGTCATATTATGTTATACATTTTGTAGATTAGGGGTTGAGAGGTATGGGAGGTAGGCAGTGGAAGAGAGCAAATGGCAGACTTTGTCAGTCCATGTAGGAGATATTGTTTAGCCCTTGTATCCTTTTAGTAAGGTTTCTCTGTGGGCACTCCAGTTGCAGTGTCTGGACAGATACAGGCCAAAGGGGGCATTATGCTCAATGACTGGCCTAAAGAGGGCTGAGTAAAGGGGGGCAGTGACATCCTGGATCTAGACATAAGCCCTTTCTTTAAGCTGTTCAATATAGAAGCACCTTCTTACATAAGTAGACATACTGGTCAAATTTTAGGTCACTCTCCAGATAAGTTCCGAAATCCCAAACAGGAGTCTATTAAGTTCTGTTTGTCATCGTAGCTGTTCCCTGAAGTAGATAACTTCCAAAGGATACAATAATGCATTTATTGGCATTTTATTTTGGTGCATGAGTTTGGCACCAGTTATTTGGGACAAACCTTCCAGCAGGATGGCTGTGTAATTTGGGGATTCACTGACTGTTCCTAACTTGTAGTCGTGTGCAAACCTAGTCATCCAGAGCTCTTTAGTATTGGCTTTTACTTCAGAGAAGTAGATGTTAAACAGGAAAGGTCCCAGCACAGAATCCTGGAGACTCCACCAGTAGCTCATCTCTTTGTGGAGGTAACTTTGCCTATTTTATTTTCTTGCATCTTATCTGTGAGTCATGTGGCAATCCAGTAGGTGACATAGGAATTTATTCCTAGTTTATTTAGCTTTTCTACAATGTCTGAGTGGGGGATTGTGTCAAAAGCTTTGGCTAGGTCGAAGTATGCAATGTGTGACCTGCCCTTCACAAATCCAAACCAAAACAGAATTGGTGTTTGGAGGGTTCCTGTTTCCTAATAAGTCTTTCCATGGCTTTGCATATTAGGCTGTTAAGACATTAAAGTTGATTTTGTTACTGTCCTCTGTGAAATGCTACAGTTAAATTTGGTTTTATACATTGCATATAATTTAACTATTTGATTTTAGGACTTTTTTTATAATGTGTATTTCCTTAACTTGCTATGTTCTTTAACTGAACTTCACTTGCAGACATAAAACTATTTAAAGTATAACTTTGCTAGTTACATATAAATCATTAATTACTTAAATTACGTGCATTTGCTATGGGTGTTTTTGGGGTGATATCACCTTCATTGGGATTCCTTGCTAGTTTATAATGCTTATGTCAGCTGTAGAAAAGAACGATGACTTCACATAAATAATTATTTATTTACTTAAATTACTTACATTTGCTATGAGTGTTCTTGAGGTGATATCACCTTCACTGGAATTATTTGCTAGGTTATCGTAATGCTTATGTCAGGTATGCTGTAGAAAAGAACTGACTTCACATGGGCAACCAAACATGTCTTCCAGGTATGTCATGAAACAACTGGTAATGTCTGCTAATATGCTGTTTGCTGTATAGGAATTATGTACCTCCACAAACACAGCCACACCAGGTTCATTGGATCATATGAGAATATTAGGCTAACTACCATGAATGGTAATTATAAGTCTAGCTAATAAGCTGAGGTCAGAATCAAACCCAGTACTTTGTGTCTGAGGTGAAGACCTTTAACCATTATTTTAAATCCACCCCCAATGATTTGCAACTGACTGTATGTCATTACATTTTCACACATGCTGATACAATATCTTAAGTTGATCCTTTCACATCACCCTTCCCCAGTGTTCTGCTTTACCGCCTCCCCACCTCACTTGTCGACTTTATGACTGCGCCCTCCCCCCCTTTGCAAAATCCTGGATATGCCACTGCAGCTCTATAACATTGTTATCATACTGACCATTACTACTACTTGTATTATTCCTCTTAAAAAATCCAATAAATGCAATTTACATACAAAGCAGTGGGAATAAATTTCACGCCTCTTTAAAACACATACTTCTTCATCTAATAAATCACAACCTGATAAATTCACAAGATAACCATTTGAATAATGAGAAAACTCAGTCTCTAATCCATAATATTCAGTTCCATTTACCTTGTTTATTTGAACGGGAGTTGAAACCAACCTCCCTGTAAATATCCTGTCCATTCCATGATCTTTTATGGCCACTTTTAACAAATTCCCTTTGGTTGTGAAAATTCTGCTGTATATAATTTTCATTCCCGCTTTCAGTAAGCGTGGATACTCTCCCTCACTCTCATATTCCATGGAAGATGCTGCACTCACCGCTGATGTATACATGACCTATTGGTATTTTCCGGCTTCCTGATCTCTTTCAAATCTCACTCATTGACATCTCTCTCGCTGATTGGATGAAGAGATAAATGCCTGATTATGTTCATAATAGGTTCATACGTGTTTACTAGGCAAACGACCACAAGGGCCTTTTTAAGCCTAGCCATGCATCCCAAATCTCTATCAAGTTCTGATAACCTTGATAAGTATAAGCATGGGCCTGGGAGATTAACCATTTACAGGTTTCCTGTTTGCATTAGAGACATAACTGCCAAACCAGGGATGAATTTCTGGTTTCCCATCCAATTGTCCAAGTTGCACTTGAATTGGGTTAGGGAGGAACTATGCTTCACATGGATGGGGAGCCTGTTCCATAGACAGTGTAGTCTCTGGGACACATACCTGGCTGTCCAACAGGTCCTATTTATATCACAGGCAAGGTTTAAGCCTTTAGATCAGGTAATTCTGCTACTGTTTGTTTTGTGAATATGCAGGAGGTCCATCAGAGTGGGGTCTCACAATGCCCTATATGCCAGGCATAGATCTCCCCTCAAAAGCCTTTAAGAGACAGAATACAGGGATAGGGCCTTGAGGCAGTCTGCATAGGACATATTACTTACACCCTGTATTCTTTTACTGAGGATCCTCTGTGGACATTCCAGTTGTTGGATATGCCTGGTTAGGTACATACCAAAGGGTGCACTGTACTCAGTGATAGGTCTGATGAATGCTAAATACAGCATAATAATGATCCCACAGATCTCTGATTAACTTAGTTTTCTTTCACTCCACCAAGTCACTTTTGTAAACAGTCAATTTATGATTTATGCCTCTGAGAAACTGCTCCAAAAATCATTATCAGTTTTCTGTAAAATGTACCTACACAACACCTTAGTGTCTTCTTGTAATTTACACTGCTTCACCATGTCCCTTTCAACCAATATGCTTACCCACTCACTATTGCACTTATGGGCTGCCACGATCCAAAGGGCATGAAATTGTTTATCTTCTGGTGTACTTAGATCAAAAAAAGCCCAGGGATTCTTAATAGCCCGTAAGTCACTTGGCTTAATATTGAGTTCCAAATACCTTTCTGGGCTTTGAATATTGAGAAACACAGATGTATCTTTAAAAATTAACTTTTCTGCACAATCTAAGTATGTATACATTTTAAAAAGCAGTACCACACCTGTCAGTACTGGCATAGCTTATGGGTAGACATGTGACTGTGCAATCAATGTTAGAAGTGCACTTCTACATGCCCTCTCCTCTATAAATGGACAGTTAACTCATTATGTTAAGTCTGCGTGCACAGAGATTGTTAGAATGACTGTGGGTTCAATTCTTCCCACCCAAAACAAAGTTCCGTTGTCAAGGCAGACTATACTTGTCATTTCAGCAATTATCAGTGCAACACTATAAAGGTCCTAATATGTAACTTCCATAATTAGTAGTTGGTTGGGCATTTCATAACATACAGTAGAAGTATCTGTTCTTTACTATCATCTGTGTTGGACATATTTATTGTGTGTTCAGCATGTTTTGTATGTATATGTACAGTTGTGTTATTATCAAAACTCAAATAGCATCACTGGCCACAAGCACAGATGTGTGTCTTGATAAATAGCTCCTGCAGTTAGTATTCTCTTATGTAAAATTGCATGTGAGGATGTCTTTTGTCTTAGCCCCACATATGTTATAACCAGAAAAAAACAAATGGATGATATACCTAAGTCCTCTCCTACTATTTAAAGTTTATTATGCTTTATTGTATTATTAGAGAATGGCCAACTGTACATCAGCACCCTGATTGGATAATGAATGTTCTCCAGCAGGGTATTAACGTACAAGTAATGCCCACTGAAAAACTAGTCCACCGCTTCGTGGCAGCATATCAAGTTGCCATGGAACTTGGGCAGAAAAAAACTGAAAGCTGCCATTATTTTATGCTCACTAAGCAGCACTTCTTTAGCAAGTGTAAAATGTAAAAAAAAAAAGAAAATTTAAAAAAAAAAGTGTGTGCATGTGTTATGTTTTTGTCTGTGTGTTTATGTTTCTGTCTGTGTGTTTGAATGCATGCTTGCATGCATGAAAGCAAGGTGTGCGTAAGTGAGAGAGAGTGAAGAGTGAGAGAGAGTGAACAGTGAGAGTGATCCAATACTAGCAGCAGCATTCAGGAGGTTTATGTACCTCACACCTCTTAGATCCAGTTAACTGAATAAAATCTAAAATAAAGGGGGAACAAAGGCTGAAAACAAGAACATATTCCTATTAAAAAAATCACAAAGTTGCCTCAATAATAGGATTTGTGTTAGCGTGCATTTTCTGAAGTGCAAGTGTGTTTGTGTGTGTGTGTGTGTGTGTGTGTGTGTGTGTGTGTGTGTTGGGGGGGTATCTGTGTGACAGCAGGAGAGACACTGAGACTGACGGAACTTTGGCAGCAGCAGATTAGAGGTTTGCATACCTCTTGACCTTGTAGCTCAAGAAATCTGGATAAATCCTGATTCCTGAAACAGAGGGCAAACAAAGGCTCAAAAATAGGAACAGATTTTAAAAGTCATACTTAAAAAATATGTTGAATACCATGATTTGTGTTTACATGAATTTTTCTGAAGGAGATAAAGTCTGAAAGTCAAATGTATGTCATTATTTAGTGATTTCAATCCCCAATGAATGGCAAGAAACCATTTTAGCAGTAAGAGACCAAAAATAAAGTAAATATCTTGATATTTGTTTTAAAAGATATATTTTGGATGTAACATGCTTCCTCTACCACCATCTATATATATTACAGCAACTTTGAAACATTAGGTGGATGAACTATTTTACATCAAAAATATATAAAAAAAATATATATTAATAAAAAAATATAAATAAGTACAACTCAACAATTTTAGAGAGAGCCAATTCTCTAAGCACAATAATGCCCTCCAGGGAGTGTGCTAATGTGTAATTACCGTCCTTCCAGGGCTTCAGAACACCCCTGGCTGGGCAATAATTACACATTAACACACACCCTGTCAGGCATTATTGCTTCAGTATCAACATAGTTAAGAATGTAATTTCATTGTTTTTATTATTTCTTTTCCCCAGTCCTCGTTTTGTTGTTATTTCAAGGTGAATAACATCAGCAGGCATGCTTATATGGCTGAAATAAAGCCAAAGGGTTATTTCAAGGTGAATGATATCAGCAGGCATTCTAAAGTAGGGCAATGGGAGGTGTAGTGAGTGTGAATGGCTTCAAAATCATTAATCTCCCAACACACACACACACACACACACACACACACACACACACACACACACACACACACACACACACACACACACACACACACACACACACACACATATTTGCCAGTACTGAGATGCATAGTTTCATTGTTTCACAGGTGTGTAGTAGGTGAATGGGCCTGAAGGCTGTACAAGGCTAGGCAAAGGGAATACCTTCCCGTCAGGCCATATGACAATAGTCGCCAGTGTGGCTCAGGGGTGTAGTCCCTGGAGTGGTCCCCAGGAGTGGGTATTGTATTCACCATCCTCTCATCTGGGTCACTATTGTGGGTGGCCAGTGATGTGTGCTGCTTTCCATGTATGTGATCTATAGTCCATAACATGGACAGTGTCTGGGTTGTGCACATGTCCCACACTCATGTACTTTGACATGTGGAAGTGTACGTGAGGTCTCTGGGGCATGTTGTGTGGACAGACTGTTATCTTCTGATGTAGTATTCCTGACCTCATTTGGTGAGACCTGGCTATGGAACTGAGGTTGTGCTTGCACGTACATTGACAGCATGATACAGGTATTCAGTGGAGTTAGTGGCGTCTGTCCATACAGGGCATGTGTATAAGACATGGTATTCCCTTTGTGGGTTAAATTTGCAAACTCTACAGTTGTTGTAGGTGTCCAGTGGGGAACATAGCAAAATGGCTACTGTAAGCATTTATTTGCCTGCTGCAGGGATGGAACAGGGTGCCATGTCCTTTTACTTGCTGGATAACACACACACAGTCAGGAAATGTAATACATCAGAATACTTTCTGATGTCAGTGGCACTGTTGTGGTCAACAGGCATGTAGTCCACTGCAATCACACCGTGGTTACTATCTGTGAGGCAATATGCAGGGAACTACCAATATAGTGGTTGTTGTCTAGTCAAGTGTGTTTGTGTATGAGACATGGGTGGAGAGTGTTCTCTGATTAATAAAAGGGTTGCCTATGTTGTCACATGTAGGGCTATGGATTGTCTACACCAGCCTCTCTGGTGTTTGACATCTGCTGTCCTTGTAAAGTGAACATTGTGACATATACTAGTTCCTCAACATAATAGTTTAGCAAAACTCACCACACAGTGGATCCCAACTTCCATACAGGATACTAATGACAGACACACACACACACACACACACACATACACACACACACACACACACACACACACACACACACACACACACACACACACACACTTGCCAGTACTGAGATTTAAACCGCTACCTAGTTATGTATTGCTACTATAGTGTACTGCATTTATTGCATGCACCACGGAGCTCATAGGATGAATGTTGTCCCAAGGTACTTCTAAGGTGAGGAACATCACCAGCCCTTGTAAATACTGGCATTGGGTGATGAAGTGGGTGAGAGATCCCAAAAATAATTTTACCCTAAACCCACATTTACATTTGCCAGGGGTGTGGTTCAAACCTCTAAATAACATTTTTTATGGACCATTATGTTATGCATTTACCACATGCACCACAGACCTGACATGGTTTAGGGTTGGCAGCAGGTACTTCTAAGGTGGAGAATATCTGCATGACTGCTGAAGTCAGGCTCTGAGATGTGTACTGGGTGTAAATGGGGCCAAAATCTTTGAGGTACACACATACATATGTACACACATAAACACTTACCATATATGAGTTTCAACCCCATACCTGTGTAGTTACTGCTACTACATTGTTCCGCATTTATGGCACGCGCCATGGACCTTACATGTTATAGAGCTCTCCACAGGTATCTTTGAAGGTGACTAACATCAGCAGCAGTGCTAAAGGATGGGTAAGGGGAGAGTAGTAAGTGTGAATGTCCATAATATCAGGTATTATCAAACACACACACTGTCACACAAACACACACAGTTTCACAGTTGCCCTGTTTGGGATTAGAACTCCTACCTAAGTAGTATGTTACACTACAGCATTATGCAGTTATCGCACGCGCCACAGACCATATGTGGCTGGCCCTTATCCAAAGGGTTATTTCAAGGTGACTGACATCAGCAGGCTTCCTATAGTAGGGCAATGGGAGGTGTAGTGACTGTGAATGGCCTCAGAATCATTCATCTCCACACACACAGAGTTTCACAGTTGCCATGTCTAGGATTAGAACTCATATTTAACTAGTATGTTACACTCTCTCAGGGAAACACACACATTATCACAGTTGGCAGGATCAGGATTAGAACTCCTACCTAACTAGTTTACTACACTACAGTATTATGCAGTTATCACAAGTGCCACAGAGTTTATAGGGCTGGCCATTGTCCAAAGGTTATTTCAAGGTGACTGACATCAGCAGGCTTGCTAAAGTAGGGCACTGGGAGGTGTAGTAACTATGAATGGCCTCAAAATCATTCATCTCCAAACACACACACACACACACACACACACACACACACACACACACACACACACACACACACACACACACACACACACACACAGAGTTTCACAGTTGCCATGTCTGGGATTAGAACTCCTACCTAACTAGTATGTTACACTCTCTCAGGGAAACACACGTTATCACAGTTGGCAGGATCAGGATTAGAACTCCTACTTAACTAGTTTACTACACTACAGTATTACACAGTTATCACAAGCACCACAAAGCTTATGTGGCTGGCCCTTGTCCAAAGGGTTATTTCAAGGTGACTGACATCAGCAGGCTTGCTAACGTAGGGCAATGGGAGGTGTAGTGACTGTAAATGGCCTCAAAATCATTAATCTCCACACCTACAGAGTTTCACAGTTGCCATGTTTAGGATTAGAACTCCTACCTAACTAGTATGCTACACTTTAAAATTACACAGTTATTGCAAGTGCCACTGAGCTTATGTGGCTGGCCCTTGTCCAAAGGGTTATTTCAAAGTGACTGACATCAGCAGGCTTGCTAAAGTATGGCAATGGGAGGTGTAGTGACTGGGAATGGCCTCAAAATCATTAATCTCCACACACACACACACACACACACACACACACACACACAGAGTTTCACAGTTGCCATATCTAGGATTAGAACTCCTAACTAAATAGGTATATTACACTATAGCATGACACAGTTATTGCAAGCACCACAGAGCTTATGGGGGTGGCCATTATCCAAAGGTTATTTCAAGGTGACTGACATCAGCAGGCTTGCTAAAGTAGGGCAATGGGAGGTATAGTAACTGTGAATGGCCTCAAAATCATTCATCTCCAAACACGCGCACGCACACACACACACACACACACACACACACACACGCACACACACACACACACACACACACACACACACACACACACACACGCACACACACACACACACACACACACACACACACACACACACACACACACACACAGAGTTTCACACTTGCTATGTCTGGGATTAGAACTCCTACCTGACTAGTATGTTACACTATAACATTACACAGTTATAGTAAGCGCCACAGAGCTAATGTGGCTGACCCTTCTCTAAAGGGTTATCTCAAGGTGACTGACATCAGCAGCCTTACTAAAGTAGGGCAATGGATGGTGTAGTGACTGTGAATGGCCTCAAAATCATTCATCTCCACACACACACACACACACACACACACACACACACACACACACACACACACACACACACACACACAAAACACAGTTTCACTGTTGTCATGTCTGGGATTAGAACTCCTACCTAACTAGTATGTTACACTATAACATTAAGTAGTTATCGCAAGCGCCATGGAGCTTATGGGGCTGAGACTTGGCCAGAGGGTTATTTCAAGGTGACTGAAATCAGCATGAGTGCTAACATGGGCAATGGGAAGTGCAGTGTGTGTGTGTGTGTGTGTGTGTGTGTGTGTGTGTGTGTGTGAATGGGCCATAAAGTATTCCTTTGGAAACACACACACAACACTCAGACACACACAACTTTATATTTGACAGGACTGGGTATACAAATGATAGATGAATACTGATTTGTACTATCATGTTGCACCGTTATCACAAGCATCACAGACACTATAGGGCTGAGGGCTACCAAAAGCAATGTCTACAGTGATTGAACTCGGCATATCATGTGATATTGGCCAACTGGATGTGTGGTGGGTGGAACAGGCCTCGTGATGGAAATCTCTCTGTCACTGTCTGTCTCTCGCTTCTGCACATCTCTATGTGTGTATGTTTGACATATTATAGTGTGTTGGCCTTGGATATGTGTGAGTATTCCTATCCAATGTATGTGCAAAGCATGAATGGTGTGCAATGTGTTGTGTGTGCACAGACATCTGCGACTGACAGACATGTATAGTCCACTGTTGTTGTCAGAGAGGGGCTTCATTTCGCTAAGTGTAGGAGCATGCCCAGTTTGACCTTCTCTACTGAATGTGTGAATCCATTCCAGGTAGGATGTACTCTAGTCCAGGACTTGGTGTTCTACACCTACAGCTAGCGACCTGTTTCTGCAGGATATCTGTAGATAGGATGACAATATGGAGTCACAATGGGTAAAGGATAGTGGGATACTGTAACTATTGTATCTGTGCTGCTTATGTTATATTGTTGGTGTTAGCAGAGATATTCAGACATATGTACTGTTTTACACTGTGTTGTATTATGTCATCAACTACTAACAGATATACTTATTTGCTCACAGTTATTTCCTGGGGAAATACAAGATGAATGAAGCTGTGTCCAGTATTGTGGTCTGCAGCCTACATATTCTTGCACACTCATGCCATTCTGGAGGGGTAGCTGCAGACACTTGCTGATGGGTCTGTGTAAATAGTCCAGCACCTTGGTACTGTGGTGGCTGAGGATCCCCTGCTTGTACATATATCGGCGTAACAGAATGGACATATCCTGCTGTGGCCATACCTCTCAGCTGTACAGATTCACCCAGGTTACCCAGAGGCAGGGGTCATATATCTGCTCAGTTCCCCTTCACATTGTGGTTTATGAGCAGGTTTGTAGCCACCCATTACTGGGTTTTCAGGCAGAGGTAGTATGGGCACACATCGGAGTTTCAGACTTCACACACTCCATGACGTCCATGCTTCTACACCCCCCCCCATTCTTCCTAACATTATGCGAGCAATATCTGAGAAGTATCCCTATAGTTACCCCTTCATCATAGCAGTATTTAGGGGTTGGTCCACAGTTCAGGCAGTAGGACATGGTGGGCATGCTAGTGGGATTTGTCAACATGGCCTTGCATTTGCGTTCTATGCACTGTGTTATGTTGTTAGTTGGGACCCCATTAGATAACATACATTGGCAATACTGGTGAGGCACAGGCCTTTGACAGAGGACTGTAGAGCATTTGGTAGTGATGCAGGCCATCTGTAGCAGGCCAGTGCATTCTGTCCCTCCTGCATTCCCAGGCTGTGAGCCACTGGATTCCCCTGGCGTGACAGGGTAAGTGTTCGAGGTGTTAATGGCAATAGTTCCTGTCCATATTAATCCATTGGTCGGGATGCTGGCAGGGTGCAGCTTACAGATAGGGACACACCTGCATGGGACACCTCTTCAGCATGCTGCATTCTTTGGGTATTCCCATATAGAAGTGGGGGTCATACTGTACTCATTCCCAACAGCAGGGATATGACCTGTGATAAACCTGTGGCTGATGGTGGTGTGAGCTGAGTGCATGTGTGATATGGAAGCTTCTTGCAGCTGACTCACAGATATACGTGGGACATTCCCCTTATGCTGGCTTGTGCGAGGACATCAGCAGTTTATCAGTACTTCATAACTGTGCCTTTTGTGGTCTGCCAGTGATTGGCCAGACTACAACAGTATTCCATACTACACAGACAACTAATGTTCTGCTAACCTGTATGTACAATTCCAAAGGTGTGTGCAGTTGACAGTTACATTTTATGTACTCTGTCTAGGGTACTTCCACCTGTGTACTGTGTGCATATCTGGGCCCACATTCATGGCATGTACATCTTTCAGATGGTGGCAAATATTGACATCTGGACAGTGAGTATGGATGACTGCTGAACTGGGTATTGTTGAGATGCATTGTGGTTGGCACTGCAGTTGTCAGAACATGGCCCTGTCATCAACAGTACTGGCCATAGGCCACCAACACACAACCATCCATGCCCACATGCTGACCACTTCCACACAATATAGAACACACAACAACCTAACACACAGACCCCTGCATATTGTAAACATGCAACAATCTATCCTGTAAATTGGGCCAGCTCAGGTAATCTGTGCTCCACTGTTATTAAACTCACACGTACGTGCTACTGCATTTCTACATAGGATTGCAGGGGGGGGGCACACCTGACAACTGTAAATATTTGCTATGACTGTACTGGTATTTCAGGTACTCTGTTGACTTCCATTTTGTTTTGTATTCTGACCTATCATGCAGACAAGAGGCATATCAGCAAAGAACAGATCTTAGGTTTTATTGACCTAAATTTCAGTTTCAGACTTCTTACCCTTCAGAACCAACATACAACTGCCAAACATGTTGTAATCTGTCTGTGTAGGTCTGAATGGGGGGGCTATTCACCATTGCCATCAATTGGAGGCCTTATCACAGCCTTTCTTTATGGTCATCTACACCTGTCCTACTGGCTGAGGCTGGTATTTGGTATGTGAGCCACACTGACATGCATGTGTGTGTCCTATGGACACACATTTGGGCCACCACATGTACTTCAGTGGGATTTGTCACCTTGTCTAATACTGATAAAAAACGAAAGGCAACTCCCAGCAAAAAGACCAATAACCAGAAAAACAGCAACTCTGGGAATAAAACGAAAGGAGTTGACTGTATCAGTCCAATTTGGTGTACGAAGTCAAGCATAAAAACAGATACAGAAAACAGACTGATACAGTCAACTCCTTTCGTTTTATTCCCAGAGTTGCTGTTTTTATGGTTACTTGTCTAATACTGCCTACTTTGTTGACACCAGTATTTGTTATGGATTTTATGCTGCACATATAGGTGTCCACTATCTGCTGCCATCCCATTCAGCAACCCGATTCCCTCGCATGCTCACATCCATACCATAGATACAACTAGCAGAACATACTACTCCATTCAGCAATTGATAGGAAGAGTAACTTACCTTCTGGCTGTGCCAGTATTGAGGATGGTGCTGGAGGGCTGACTATGTCAGATGCACATAGTACACTCCCTATACATGGTAAATCACAGGTAGTGTCATGTTTGGCATCCCTTCTGCTGTATGTGAGAGTCAGAGAGAGATGTCATTCCCTGGGTCCCTACCGTGTCAGTGTATGTGCTATGTGTTGCCTCTTTGCCAAAGCCTGGGCATATTGGGCAAGCCTCCTTCTGCCTACATGGGCATGCTCAGGTTGTTCCTCCTCCATGTCCCTCTTTGCCTGTGATGGCCTTGGCAATGGTGGGGGGCTGTTTGGCCCCATCCCATGCTGTTCCTGCTTCAGCTGTTTCCGCAGGATCATATTGTGTAGCATGGCACATACAATGAAAATTTGAATACATGTAGCTGGAGAGTACTGCACGGCTTCATCAGATATGTCCAGGCACTGGAACCGTGACTTGAGCACATGCTCTATTATGATTCTTGTTTGTGCATGTGCCTCATTATAGAATTCTTATTCTGGTGTGTGTGCATTTCTGATGGGTGTCATCAGCCAAGGCTCCAGTGTGTAACCAGCATCCCCCACTAGGTGGCCATATGGGATGTCCCCACTGGCAAATTTCTGGTACAGCTTTGTCATATGGCAGATGTGGGAGTCGTGACAGCTTCCAGGGTTGCCAGCACACACATTCAAGATAATGCCCTGGGTATCACACATGACCTGGCAGTTGATGGAGGGGAAGCCCTTGCGGTTTATGTAAACCCTACCCCGCTCACCGGGTGGTGCTTTGATGTGTATGTGCGTACAGTCTATAGCACCCACTACCTCAGTGTATTCTGCTATTTGCTGGAAGAGACGCATATTGCTAGTCAAGGCCTCACAGGTGTTGAGGAAATATATGTGCTCACTGGCATGTGCTGACATGGCATCCAGGCATCCAGGAAATGGAGTACCCTGGATGCTGATGCCTGTGAGATCCCCATGATATCCCCAGTTGGCCTTTGGAAGGTACCTGTGGCTAATATTTTTTACCCTACACATACCTTGGTATCCACTGGGATGGGTTCCCCCCTGTTGATTCTGTGTGTGAGGCGTGGCCTGCACAGCTCAACAATTTGCTGTAAAATGTCCCTGTCCACCTTACAGGGCTCCACTATCTCCAGCTCATGTAGCCCCTGGTAGGTTACCCAGGGTCTGTGCACTCTTCTCCTCCTCCTCACCGTGGGTTGGTGATCAGCATTCACATCCTCACCACCCTCAGTCTCTTCCACATATTGATGTATGAGAACAACAGCAGCCCCTAACATTTTTAGTTTTGTCAGGTAAAATTTCCCCGTCTGTTTATACCGGTGGTGTAGAGTTTTTGGGAAAAAACAGAGTGAAAGGTTATAGTAGTGTGCTGGGCTGGGCTGTTGCCTGTGTAATTGGATGATTCTGATACATTTCACCTGCCAGCTATGCTAGTTCTCCTTGATTGCCTTCCTATTGCTGTTTTCCCTTCCCATTGCCTTTCCATTTAAGCCCCACAGTGCACCGCGCATACCTAGTGCTCAGATGTGAACAGAGCTGCTATTTCCTGTTTTTTTTTTTTTTTTGTTTAAAATCCAGTGCGCAGTGCGCACACCCTTTTAGGCAATGTAAACACTGCTAGGCAGCCTAAGACACCCCCTTTCCTCAGCTGTGCTTAGCTAAGGGCAAACACGGGCCACAGAGCTCCAATAATCTTACAGCATGCATGACACTCCCCCTTATGAGGTCATCTACCTCTTATACCATGGTGTTGCTGCACCTACATGGTTGGGTGCAAGCTAACACTGACAGGAAATCTGTGATTCAGTATCAATCCCTTCATTTGCATAAAACAGAATACTAATTCATAGTTACCACATTCACATTGAGCCTTCCCCCTTAGCAACCACTATTCCCTGGTATTGTTGTCTTATGCATGACATTAACTATAATGGCAAAATGCTGATTTGGGTTTAAAAGCTTATTTCCAACTTTTTTTCTTATTTACGGGCCGATCCCGTTTACGCACCACTGCCCTATGCTTAAACAGCCAAAATCGGCCAAAAAAAAGTTATTTTTTATAATTTTGCAACTATTTCCCATGCCAATGGTCATATATTTGGCCATTGGCATGCCTACTACATTGAATACATGTTTTCTTTGGAGTTGTCATGCCTCCATTTTGTAATTTGCAGAAATGTATTCGATTAGTAACTAAATACATTTCTGCAGGTTACACTACTTCTGCACAGATGACTGCCTGCTTCCTGGACTGCTAATTCACCTCATTTGCATGGTTTTCATCAGCAAATGGGGTAATTAGCATAGAGCAGTGGTGTCCGTGCAGGAATAGTGTAGGAGCGCTCGTGCATGTCCCGGGAGCTCGTTCCTGGATTGCTCATGAGCCATATTGCGTGCAGCAGCTCTTGCACTATTCCTGCACACCGTGCAGAACTTGCTGAATCCTGGGGCAAGTCTCTCAAAAGCATGTGGGAAAATGTGTTATGGTCTGATGAGACCAAGGTTGAACTTTTTGGCCACAATTCCAAAAGGTATGCTTGCAACAAAAAAACACTTTGCATCACCAAAAGAACACCATCCCCATGGTGAAGCATAGTGGTGGCAGTATTATGCTTTGGGGTTGCTTTTCTTCAGGTGGAACTGGGGCTTTAGTCAAGGTGGAGTGAATTATGAACAGTTCCAAATACCAGTCACTTTTGGCCTAAAACCTTCAGACGTCTGCTAGAAAGCTGAAGATGAAAAGGAATTTCACCTTTCAACACAACAATGACCAAAGCATACATCCAAATCAACAAAAGAATGGCTTCATCAGAAGAAAATTAAAGTTTTGGAATGGCCCAGCCAAAGCCCAGACCTAAATTCAATAGAAAATCTGTGGGTTGACATGAAGAGGGCTGTGCACAATAGATGCCTTCACAATCTGACAGATTTGGAGAGCTTTTGCAAGGAAGAGTGGGCAAATATTGCCAAGTCAAGATGTGCCATGCTGATAGAATCCTACCCAAGAAGACTGAATGCTGTAATTAAATCCAAAGGTGCTTCAACAAAGTATTAGTTTAAGGGTGTGCACACTTATGCAACCAGCTTATTGTATGTTTTTTATTTTTTATATTTTTCCCCTAACAGATTTATTTGCTTTTCAATTGAATTGCACACATTATAGGTCATATTAAAGGTGGAAAAAGTTTTGAAATTATTTATTGTGGTCTCATTTTTTATATCACAAAAACCATCCAAGAAATTGGGTACATAACAAAGCAAAATATAATGTGAATACTTTTGGAGTGAGTACATTACAGAAGTATATATAGCAAAGTGTAGCACAGATAACACTGGTAGTGTTGATGAAGTGACAACAGAATGACAAAAGACATTAGAAACAGTAAGGCTAATGCCTGACATTAGTCTAGATATATCTGACAGTAGAAAACAGCAAGGCTTACACCTGGAATTAAAATATACATTTCAATTATGAATTTCTGCACTAAGTAGAGGTTGATTGGGATTTGAGAGAAGGTGATAAGTTGTATGTGCAATTCCATTTGGAAGACAAGACGTTTCTTAGGGAGGATTTGAAAGTGTCAAGGTTTTTAATAATTCTAGTTGTTAAAGGTAGGGCATTCCAAGCCTTGGTCACTGAACATGACTGTCGAAGCTGACCAGCAGGCAGGTTTTGTTTTTGGACCTCCAGCAGATGCTGATTCTCAGATGTGAGCGACCTATTTGGTTGGTAGAAGCTGAATATCTGGCAGAGGGCAGGACAGTCTGATGGTTTAAAGATTATTTTATGGGCAGTTATTAGTTGCAGGTAGGAGAGGTAGTGAGGCAGTTCAAGCCAGTTGAGAGAGTGAAGAGCGGTACAGTGGTGGGTAAACTGTTTGGTGTTAATAGCAAATTTGGCGATTTTGCTATAACAAGTATTGAGTAGCTTTTGGTGAGGATGGGAGGTTTGTCAGTAAAGGTGCACCATATATTAGGGAAGGTAGTAGGCAAGTGGTAGCAAGAACTTGTTTTGAGGAAGGACTAAGGAAATTTCTATGCCTATAGAGGACATATATAAGGAAGGCGTGGAAAGCCCTGAACTGTGAATAACAAGCTTTTCATCAAAAAGGAAAGAAAAAAAAAACTTCTATTTCAATTCTGCTTTAATATTTAAATTGCACTTGTACTGACCTGTGTGGTGATACTTCCTTGTATTTTTCTGCTTTTTTCCATGTTTTAGCCATAAAAGGTATCTGTTTGCATTTTTTACTTTGTTGTAGGACCTTAGTCTTGTACCTTAATTTGCAGTTGTGGGAAGCCTGTTTTTCTATATTATACTGTACTTCTACCTCCACAAGTAGAATTACTTGCAAAAGCTAGCTATATTTTAAACGCTGCTGGATCTTAGTGTTGTAGTTTCATTCACAGTTGTCAGAACTGTGTACTACTGCCATATTTGAGCCTTATTTAGTAATTTACTACTGCATTTTCCCATACACAGTGTTCCTGATACATTTCTGCATAATCTAGTGTCTTAAACTATAGTAGAATTTCAAAAGTGAGAGTATTATTTTGTTTTTTTTTTTGCTCCAGGATTTGTGCTTCATTGCTTTTACATAGTTGATATTCCAGTTTTTCTCCTACAGTTTTACATTCTTCTTATCATTTACCTGCTTAACGTTGCATTTCAGCCTTTCTGTTGCCCCGTTCTTTGTGTCTGCCCAACCACCCACTGAGGCATTAAGTTCCCTCCCTGTTCCTGTTGTGGTTTTTATAAGGTTGTGTCTCTGGCCTCTGCCCCTTATCGTAATCTTATTTCCAGTAGCTTACCTCCCCTCTTTCATTGCTACTGTCTGTTGTACAAGCTACTTAAGCACTTTTTCCACAGATCCATGACATTGAGTGTCCACCCAGCAAACCAGTATTGCTCTTTAGTAAACCTCTTTTACTACATCTTGTCTTCTGCTCATTTTTCCAGAACTCATCAAAGCTTGGCATCGTAGCCTGCCTTCCGGAAGTGTTTTACTTGTATTTAGTGCCATCCAGGCAAAGCTAAGTACTTTTGATTACTAAATTGTCCTTGCTTAAGTTATTTTGAGCAATTGCTACTGTTTCCTGCTTTAGGGCGGCCACAGTGGTGCAGCGGTTAGCATTGTCGCCTCACAGCAACAGGCTTTTCGGTTTGATCCTCGGCTGGGGTGCCCTCTCTGCAGAGTCTGCATGTCCTCCCTGTGGTCGCGTGGGTTTCCTCTGGGTGCTCTGTTTTCCTCCCACATCCCAAAGACATGCTGTAGGTGGATTGGACACTCTAAATTGGCCCTAGGTGTTTTACTTGTATTTAGTGCCATCCAGGCAAAGCTAAGTACTTTTGATTACTAAATTGTCCTTGCTTAAGTTATTTTGAGCAATTGCTACTGTTTCCTGCTTTAGAGCAGCCAAAGTGGTGCAGCGGTAAGCGTTGTCACCTCACAGCAAGAGGCTTTCCAGTTTGATCCTCGGCTGGGGTGCCCTCTGTGCGGAGTCTGCATGTCCTCCCTGTGGTCACGTGGGTTTCCTCTGGGTGCTCCGGTTTCCTCCCAAAGACATACTCTAGGTGGATTGGACACTCTAAATTGGCCCTAGGTGTGAGTGTGTGGGTGTGTGTGCCTTCTGTAGAAGGTTGGGCGCCAGGCTGGCAAATCAACACCGTAAAAACTTCACTGCCAATCATGAGCAGACATGTGATCCACTGTGGCGACCCCTAACCGGGAAAAGCTGGAAGAAGAAGCTACTGTTTCCTGCTTTTATTTGTGCATTTCACTATATTTTTTGTTAAAAAATTTTTCTCCCTCTCACTGTTAGTACTGTAAGGCTGTCTTAAAATTGCCTTCAGCAAGGGATTTCCAGCTAATTGTTTAATTGGTCTGTAGAAGCATCAGACTTGTGGGTCTCTTCTACTGTGTTTTTACATTAGGACTGAGTTTATTCATCTTGTGGCAAGATATGCATGTTTGTTCTGAATTGGGAAACACAAAAAAGGGCTCATAGTGTAGTTGTTTTATTAGCCGGGGGTGGGGGGATCATTAGTTAGTTTTCTGGGGGGGGGGGTTCTGTGCTGCTATCAATTTGGAGTGTTTGCCTGCATCAGTAAGCTGTGCCCTGTACAATAGCAAACACCCAGAAAGCAAATTTTCCCAAAAGAATAGTTCATAAAACCATACATTGCAAAGCAGTAAATATAGAGCAAATACCTTGCACACTGACAAGCTTAGAGCAGCTTGTTGGGTGTTGAGTGGCAATACCTACAAATTTGGTAGAATTCAGTACTGTGTAAACATTAAAGTTAGTAGAATTTAGTTTTGTTTAGCAAAATCTGCTGCAGTAAAGTACCCTTATTAGTCTGGACCAACAAAGCACCCTTAATACCTTTCGAAGTGCTTTCCCTTAGAACTGCTCTAAATCTCAAATTAAGCACTCTATTCTCATTCTAAAGCCCTGCACTTGCTCATATAAGTAATCTCATAGGTAAACACAAACTAAAGCACTACATCCTCTTATACTCCTTCAAAGCACTTGCTCCCTATTGGGTCTTTCTGATCAGTCAATAAGTAGTTCCCTATATTATTCAGGCATGTTCAAAGGTCAGTTTTGAGTTTACTCTCCAGTCCAGCTGGTGAATCTGGGAATCTTAAGGCAATGTTACAACTGCCTTATGTATACAGACCACCCTCTCCTCCTCCCAACAAGCTCAAATATATGTGAGAGATGCAACTATATAGCCAAACTGGAGGCTAAGCTCTCTCAACCCAGTATTGGCATAGCCTGTCAGGAGGAGAAGGTAACCACACACACCACAAATCCAGTCTCACATATACCTATCGCATCAGCAAACCAAACACATAAATACACAAAAACATACTCGGAGGCTCTAAATAAAAATCTGCCTAAGCAGCAGAGACCTCCAAAGCAGACATCCAAGCAACACCTACCACGAAACAATATCCACATAGCACATAGCTCACAAAGTCAGTGTGCCACACAGTCACAGCCCTTAAGGCTAAACAACACACCTAATACACTTGTAATAGGTGACTCTATTGTCAGACACACTGACGTCCCACTCACCAGGCTGAACAAGGAGAAGGTCACTGTAAGCTGCCTGTTGGGTGCCAGGATCCGCCACATAACACAAGCACTCGGGTCACTCCAAAGCAAATACAAGTATGACTCCGTCATTGTCCATGCTGGTGTGAATGACCTGAGACATTCCTCCCTGGACTACAGGAAAAAAGACGTACAGGAGCTCTTTGATCATGTAGTCCAGGCCGGTATGACCCTGACCTTGAGTAGCATCTTACCCTCACCAAGAATGATGCCACAGTATAAAGACAAAATTATCAATTTTAACAATTGGCTAAAGTATTGGTGTCATTCAAAGGGGATCCAGTGTCTGTCAGCCTGGGATGACATGCTCGACAAGCCACATTGCTTCTCTAGGGACGGCTTACACCTGTCACCTCTGGGTTTTCGAATACAGGCTAAGGCTCTTGCCTCCCCCATACTGCCTTTTTTAGACAAGGCTCAAAAGACAAACCCACCCCCATCGACAACACAAAGAAAAAAAAACTAAGGGTAATGCTGCTCAACGCCAGAAGTCTAAACCTCAAGATGCACACACTCAAGACTCTCCTCAGTATGGAGAATATTGATATCTGTGCAGTAACAGAAACCTGGTTCAAGGCTCCCGAGAGCACCCCAGCACTACCAGGCTATACTTCATACAATGCTTTCCGGCCCCAAAACTCGGACCGAACCACAAAAGGAGGGGGAGTATCCATATTTATCAAAGATACCCACACCTCCAGGCTAGTGGCACTGCACGAAGCTTCGGAGACCATCCATGTACAACTAACAGTGGGCAAAACTGCCTTTCAGTTTGTAGCCTGCTACAGACCACCCTCCCAAACACAGGAACCTCACTCAGCTTTCCTGAGAACACTGGAGAATATGAAGGTCTCTCCAAACACTATTATATTGGGTGACTTCAACTACCCAACCATCGATTGGGAAAACTACTCAAGCCCAAACACCCTCGCCCAATGGTTCCTAGAATTTATAAACTCAAATGCTATGGAACAACTGGTCACCACTCCCACAAGAGGGGAAAACATACTGGATCTGGTCATCACCAACATGGGGTCCCTATGTTCCACACCAGAGGTATACCCCTCATTGGTAAGATCAGACCATAAACAAATCTCACTGGACATCCATATTCCATCCCCACCCCAGCCAAGGAAACCACAGTAAAGAACTTCTCAAAAGCAAACTTCACACTTGTCAAAACTGAGGTGGAATCCTTCAAAGCCCCCGGGCCAGTGGACAATACGGCCCAAAATAAAGAATCCTTTACAAAAGCATTCTATGGACACCTACAGGAATGCATGGAGCATGCTATCCCAAATAAAACCAAGACTCACTCCTCCAAAGTCAGGAGACCTGTCTGGTGGACCCCAGCCATAAATAAGCTATACAACAGAAGGAGAAAGCTACTACATGACAGAGCAAAATCCCAAAAAGGGAAAGCATAACTGATCAGTACTAGCAAGAAACTACGATCCCTCATAAAATCTTCTAAGGCCAGCTTTGAAAGAAAAATTGCACAAGACACTAAAGATAATCACAAGGCCTTCTTTAGTTATGTCAGAAACCTGGGAGGCAACTCCCAGATATGCTCTGAGTTAGTGCAAAATGACAAAAAATTCACTGAACCCACAGACATTGCCAACAACCTGGCAGAAAGGTTCAGTGCAAACTCCCCCCCCCCCCAAAAGAGCAAATGTCTGTCCCAACAGAGTGCAGCCTTCCTGAGATCACAGATGCAAGCTAAAAACACAGCATCACTGGGACCAGACGGTGTCCCGGGCTGCGTCTTACATGAGCTCCAAGAAGAAGTAAACCCTCATATAAAGTCACTGTTCAATCTCAGCCTTACTACAGGATATGTTCCCAAGGAATAGCATACAGCAACAGTGGTCCCACTCCACAAAGGTGGTGCCACAACAGACCCTGGAAACTATTGCCCTATAAGCCTGACTAGCCTGGTCTGCAAAGCTATGGAACGTATCATCATGGAAATCATAAACAAAGACATTGGGAGCCTCCAGACACTGGATCCTACTCAATTCGGCTTCGTTAAGGGCAGATCTTGCCTCTTGAACCTGGTCGACTTCTTTGAAACAGTTACCAAAGCCATAGATAAAGGGAAGGTAGTCCACACAGCCTACCTGGACCTCGCAAAGGCCTTTGACACAATACCCCACTCGGGCATCATAAATAAGCTCACCAGCTTAAATATCAACCCCTATGTCACAAGATGGGTTGCAAACTGGCTCAGGGATAGAATCCACATGGTCAGAATAGCAGGTGCCATGTCAGACTCTAAACCAGTTACAAGTGGTGTCCCACAAGGCTCAGTCCTGGGACCTCTCTTGTTCGGTATATATTTCTCCGAGGTACAGCCTAACACGGGTGGACTATAGCTGACCAAGTTCGCAGATGACTGCAAACTGGGTGCTTATAATCGACTCTCCGACTGACACAAGCATCCTCCAAAAGGGACTCACAGAGACGGATAACTGGTGCCAGAGCCATGGCCTAAAGCTAAATGCCAAAAAGTGCATAGTCATCCCCTTTGGAAAAAGTGCCCACAAATTACCACACAGGTGGTAATCCATTAAGTGCGGAAGAAGTAATTAGGGACTTGGGGACCCAAGTAGATAGCAATCTCTCCTTTGACAATCACATTGCCAAAGTAGTTAGAAAGACCTTCTATATAGCCCACCTTATCATGAAAGGGTTCACATCTAGATCAAGAGAGGTCATTGTGCCCCTCTACTCATCACTTATCAGGCCCATAATTGAGTACAATGCCCCGTTTGGGATGTACCTTACCCGACACCTTCAGCAACTGGAAAGACCCCAAAAGTATCTCACCAAGAGGATCAAGGGGCTCAAACAGATGCCCTATGCAGTTTGGCTAAAGAAACTCCAGCTCTACTCAGTTGCATACCGCCTACTCAGAGGCGATCTGTGTCTGACGTATAAAGCCATGAACAACCCAGAATTAATGGACATGCTTCACCGCAGGAAATCTAAATCCCTTAGAGCTACACGCTCCAGGGACCTGAACCTCAGCAGAAATAAATAGAACATGCTGGAGGGACAGATTCATATCCCAGAGGCTCCCCTCACTCTGGAACAAAATCCCAATCCATGTCAGGCAGAGCCCCTCACTGACCCTCTTCAAGAGAAATCTTGACGAATGTATGGGAGATCATAAGTTTACCCCTGGGATCTCTTGTGTGTCGCTGCTTGACAGAGGTACAGTAAACAAACCTTAAAAGGGCTACCTTCTGTGACCTACTATACAGAGGCACAGTCAACTAATCTAAAAGGGTGGTGAAAGCCAAACATACTCTGGCTAGGTTTATAAATGCTCTAGGGCAGATAGCCTAGTATCAACCTATGAACCTATGAACCCTCTGTTTTAAAATTTCCAGGATGTCTCCAAAGAAGATATCTTCTGGGGGTGACAGTGGGGACCCCTCCCCTTCATCGTAATCTGTGTTTTCAGTGACTGATTCTTCTGGAGAATCTAGATGCTTCCTCTTGCATGTCCTCTTATGATGAGGTGGCTCCTCACAGGGAAGTTCTGAGGAGGACTCTGAAGAGGGGAGACCCTGAACCAGGGCATCTTGCAGCTCTTGTGCCTGCTGTCCAGATGCAGCAGATTGTGACAGCTGCAAACCAGAGAAGACAAAATTATGGCACTCCAATGGGGATGGAACGAGATGGGAGCTTGCTGAGGCTAAAGCTCTCTCTATAACCTGGAAGGCAGACCCACCCAAAGAACTGAGAAAAACAACCTCAGAACCATGGTCACACCCTGCTCCGATGAGCCGCCACCCAGATTAGGAGCCAAGAGAGGGCTAGAAACTGCCATGGTCCCGACAGCCACAGACAGCACCATGTAAACAGCCAGAACCGGTCCAAGGATCTTGGAACCGACAGCCAAGCCTTGGTCTCAGGTGTGCGACAGATGCAAAGGAGCTGAGGACCACAGAGTCAACTCTGGCACCAAGGTGAAGTCCACCGTCAGCACCGAGGTAGCTGGCAATGGCAGCATTGAAGCAGGGGGCTCCAAACCCTGAAAGGAGGTTGAAGGAGGGTAAACTGATGGAGTTCTTGGAGAATAAGCCTCGACTCTGGGTGAGAGAGAGGTTGTGAAGGTGCAGGAAGGCCTCTGGCTGCCAAGAGTTGGTCTACCAATCTGATTACGTCCAATTCTGAGAGATTCCTGGAGGAATGGATTGACATTCCCAAAAGGGACTCAAGCCTGTCCAGAAATGGGCTCAGTTGCTGACCCAAAAATTGGTCTATTGAAGGGGAATATCTAGTTCTGGGTAAATTGAACAGATTGACCTTCAGCACCATAGGCTGTTGTGTGGAAGGGGAATGTGGAATCGAATGAGAGAATGAAACTATTGCCGGTGTCGAAGAGGTTGTTGGCACCGAAGCAATGGTCAGTGCCAAAGTTGTTTGCATTGGTTCAGAACTTGACAGCACTGATGTGGATTGTGTTGTCTTTGTTGTCAGAGGTAATGATATTGTCAATTTCAGTACCTTGACCTTTGGTTCTGAAGAAACTGTCAGAACCTGGGGTTTCTGAGATTTTGTTTCATGTGCCATAGGGGAAGTTGGCACCAAGTGGCTCCTTTCCCTAATTTCAGACTTTGGAGGTTTCAAAGTCTCTGCCTTAGAAAGGGCTTCACCAAAAGGACACTTTAAAAATCCTTTCAAGATTAACTTATTGTGCCTCTCTGTTAGAGTCCAGGAGCTAAAGCCCTGGCAAATATTACAAGATATGTCCAAGTGAGGGGCACCCAGACAGTACACATAAGAAAGATGCCCATCAGAATTGGGCCTCTTTCTACCACAGTCCTGACACTGCTTAAACCCAGATGTCCCCTTTTGTTTCTCTGCCATGTCAATGAATAGTCTAGTCCAACACATACACACACATACACACGACACTTGCTCAGAGAAAAAGGAAAGGCTATCGAAAGTTTTTTGTTTTTTGTTTTTTTTGGATATACCAACAATGGTATACAAAATCATCCAACAGGTAAAGGGATGAAAAACAGGGATGAAAGACCAGGAAGAATAACAACAATAGTATCAAAGACTACCAATGGTAAGAGGAGAGGGAAGAAGAAAAGGAAGAGGCCTGTTACCAGCTATGGTAGCAAGAGTTACTGTAAGGCAAAAAAGTGTGGGTAGAAAGGTTGAAAACAGTCACTCATGCAAAAACTAGTTAGCGAGACTATCTGATAAGTAAATAGAGAGTCTTAAACCAATATTATCCAAAAAATGAAAATGATAAATACAATTTTTACAGCACTTAGCTGAGAGCATCGGCTGACACGTCCAATTCACTATGCGGCAAACAAGATCTGAGGTAATAGGAAGAGAGGCATTGCAGGTAGAGCCTTAGCTTGAGAGTTTTTGACTGGCATGAGCTATGGATAATGGCCAAGTTGGTTCCAAGAGGTTGGAACTGAACCCATCAGACAAGAATGAATGAAGACTGACATCAGATGTGATGTTCCTGCTAACTACTGCCTCAATATCAACAGCTTAAGTCCGCACTCAGTGGTGAGAGACATGGGTGCACAGGTTGACAGCAACCTTGCCTTTGACCACCATGTCTCCACAGTGGTAAGAAGGGTATTCTAGATTGCTCATTTCAAAAGAAAGGGCATTGCCTCCAGAAAAAAAAAGAAGTTATCACCTCACTGTACTCTTCCCTCATCAGGCCAATAATTGAGTACAACTCCCCTTTTGTCATTGACCTTTCTAAGCATCCACTGCAATTGGAGAAACCGCAAAGGTTCCTCACAAGGAAAATTCAAGGTCTTCAGCATCTGTCTTGCAGTGATCATCTTAAATAACTAGAACTTTATTCTGTTTCATACAGACTATACAAAGGTGATCTCTGCCTTGCATAAATGGCAATCTATGACCCTGCGTTATTGGAAATGATGCAGATCCATAAGTCAAATGGTACACGTGTTACTCACGCTAAAGACCTTAACTTGATATGTGACATTAACAAAACCTGCTGGAGGGACAGATTTGTCTCCCACAGGTTACCACATCTTTGGAACAGACTCCCACTTCATTTCAAACTGAGCACCTAATTGGCCATCTTCAAACGCAATCAGGACTATTGGATGGGTGACTGTAACTTCACCCAGGGTTCCACCTGTGTCCCTCTTGGACAGGTTCAATAGGTGCTGATCGTGGAAAGAAGGGTAAGAAAATGGATACACTTCTAAGGCCCTCAGGGCCATTGGCCTAGTAACTTCCTGTGATCCTGAATGACTGGAATGGGAAACCGCAATGTTGGCCCACCTTCTTTCCTGAACATGTATAGTCATGTCTAGAAAAAACTTGGGAATAGATGATATCTCTAATCTAGTAATATATTGGGATTTAATAGCTAGGCTTGTAAAGACCCTTGGGTCAATAGCTTAGTAACATCCTATGAACCTATGAACCTATAAAGTAGCTCACCAATCAAAGGACAGACAGCACAGACATGCAATTTTCTAACTTCTCTGTAGCCAGTTTTGTGAATATAGGCAATATAAGACAATGCAGCAATTGTCTCGTGTTTACTGACAACAACTTAATCCTTAAAGAAATAGACACTGTATGCAAAAGGTGTACTTAAACAATGACACTGGAGGCTAAACTCTCCCGTACAAGTGAACATCAGGTTATCAAAACTATGCATACAACACCTTCCTCACATAGCATACAATACACACACAGACTAACATATGCTCACTTAAAAGCAATCTTCCTAAACAACAAAGATTGCATAGATTGCCCATTGGCAAAGCTATGCCTCAGCAAGCCCAAAGGCACTCAGAAAAAACAGCACCTAACACCACATATACAGCCGCTCTCAAAAGAGTCCCACACACTAAACCTCTAAGGCAAGGAAACACACTTCCCAGGACTTTTGTCATAGGGCCTCTACTGTAAGATGTAATGATGACCCTCTAACCAGGCTAAACAAAGAGAAGATAACGGTTAGTTGCTTATCTAGGGCCAGGATCCCCCAAATCACACACTCACAAACACACACACACACACACACACACACACACACACACACACACACACACACACACACACACACACACACACACACACACACACACACACACACACACGTCATTTTATCACAGATGCCAATAGGATTCCATCATAGTGTATGTAGGTGTTAATGACCCGAGATGTACCTCCTGGGACTATATGAAGAGAGGTATTATGGAGCTCTCAGACTGTGTTTCATGGTATGAGGCTTGCATTGAGTGGCATATTACCATTACCGAGGATGATGCCAAAATATGAAAAAAATATGATTGATTGATTGATTGATTGACTGACTGATTTTAACAATTGGCTGTTTTCTGGTGTCATTCTAAGGGGATCCAAATTTGTCACCTTGGAAGGACATGAATAACAGACCACATTGCTTTGCCGAGGATGGTCTGCACCTGTCCCTTCTAGCCTTCTGAATAGTGTCTAAAACTTAATCCACCCCCATAGTACCTTTTTTAGGCAATGCCATGCTGACAAACCTACCAACATAGCAAAATCAACTCAGCTGAACCTCAATATACTACAGCTCAATGCCAGGAGCCTAACAACTACACTTCCTCTATGCCTCCTCACACTTGAGAATATAGATAGCTGTGCAGTTAACAAGACATGGTTTAAAGAGGCAGAGAGTGCCCCAGCAGTGGAAGGTTTCAGTGCCTTCCACACTTTTAGATAAATGGCTGCACAGACAAGGGCTAAAGGTGGAGGTGTCTCAATATGCATCAATAACAAGCATATCTCTAGATTGGTCAAACAGGATGATACACTGGGGTTTCTCCACATGTAGATCACCACAGACAAAATCCCATACCATGTCCTAGCCAGCTACAGATCACCCTGCATGTCCCAAGATTCTCACAATGCATACTTGGACCTACTAGAGACATTCACCATCCAACCTACTACCCTACTCATGGGTGACTTTAATTACCTGTCTGTGAACTGGGAATTCTACATGTCCTCAAAAATACAGGCAAAGAGATTCCTGGACTTCATAAAAACAAACAGTGAATACGCCCACTATAGGTTACAAGATACTGGGCTTCACACTCACAAACATGTAAAAATGCTACCCCCCAATGTCTTCTCTTCCCTGGTAAGGTCCAACCATAAAGCTGTCTCCTCTGAAATCAAAATCAGCTTCATAACCCCAGTTAAACCAGCAATGGTTAGGAAACTATTCTAAGACAAACATCCTTTTCATTAAGTGATAGACTGTCAAAATTCAATGGCCCTCCAAACCCCAAGAACAGAGCAGCCTATGCTGAATGCTCTCAGAAACTCTGCACAACCCTATCAATGGCTGCAGAGAGGCTACAGTACCTGCTAGAAGTAATCACAGAACTAGCCACAGAAACAAACCACCCTGGTACCATCCCAAATTAAACAGGATGTACAACAAAAAGAAAAATATGGCAAAAATTAGGAAGGGTAATTCCCATAAAGATAAAAACTCTCTCATCAAACTAAATAGCCAACTAAGATGGATGGTTAGGTCAAACAATGCCTACTTTGAGGTTAAGATGGCCTCCTAGGTAAAAGATAACCATAAGGCCTTCAGCTATGTCAGAACCCTTAAGGACAGTACACAACAACATGCTGAACTGGTGGTTAGAATAGTGCCACGTTCTCCGAGGTTAGTGATATAGTGAACTTGTTAGCAGACATATTCACTTCCAACTTTGCCCCCATCTCACCCAAACCACCCCCAAGAAATACCCTCAAACATAATCCCTCCAACTATAACTAGGCAGCATGTATTGGTTGCGCTCAACAAAGCCAATAACACAGCCTCAATGGGCCCTAATATCATCTCAGAATGCCTTCTGAACAATCTAAAATATGACTTATTAAGACCCCTGGAGAAACTACTTAACTATCATTTTAAAGCAGTCTTTGTGTCATACGAATGGAGGATTGGGATGGTCAACCCCCTTCACAAGGGGGGACCTTCAACAGGTCCTGAAAACTATGGACCCATTAGTCTGACTAGTCTTATTTGCAAAGCCATGGAAAGAATTATCATGGAAATTATCAACAAGGACATAGGAGACCTCCATATACTAGACCCATCACAGTCTGGCTTTGTCAAAGGAAGGTCATGCTTACTGAAACTGGTGAATTTCTTTGAAAAGTTCATTAAGGCAATGGATGAAGGAAAAACAATGAAACTGTCTACCAAGATCTGTCTTAAGCATTTGATACAATACCCCACTCAGGCATTGTCAACAAACAGAACTTGGCATGAACCCCTTTAAAACATGCTGGACAGCTAGCTGGCTTATTGATAGGACCTAAGAGGTTAGAATTGGTGAGGCCACCTCTACAAAGAGGCCGGTCACCAGAGGAGTCCCTTAGGGCTCTGTGTTGGGCCAGCTCCTCTTTGGCATCTACTTTTCAGTGGTCAAAGTCTATGTCAAAACCCTCTGGCTAACCAGCTTTGCAGATGATTGCAGACTGGGAGAACTCATTGAATCCCCCTTAAATGAGAACATCCTTCGGATAGGTCTAACACAGAAAAAATGCTTAGTGCTAAAGCTATGGCTTAAAGCTCAGTACCACAAAATGAATTTTAGTACCTTCTGTGAAGTTGGCCAACCCAGCTAACTATGTCATCAATAAAAGAAACCTAGAAGGTATCTGGGAGCTCATGTAGACAGTGACCTAGCGTTCAATCAACATGTGTCCAAGGTAATAAGAAACTCCTTCTGCATTGCTCAATTTATAAGTAAGGGCATGGAACCTAGATCGAGAGACCTGATCATACCACTGTATTCAGCCCTCCTCAGACCCATCAAAGAGTATAATGCCCCCTTCAGTATGTATCTGAACATCCACAAAGATTTCTTACAAAAAGGAATACAGGGAGTAAACACAGTGCCCTACTCTGATAGCCTCAAAGCCCTGCCTCCTCACTCGGTATCATACAGGTGATCTTTGCCTGGTATACATGGAATTTCAGAACCCTTTTTTGATGAATCCTTTGCACATCTGCAAAACAAACAGCATCAGAGCTACTAGATCAAATTATCTAAATGTTTGACATAAATAGGATACATTGGACAGACAGATATGTTTCTCAGAGAATTCCCATTCTCTGGAACAGATTCCCCATCCACGTAAAGGAAAGTTCCTCCCTTACCCTATTTAGGCACAAATTTGACCAATGGATGAGTAACTGGAAATTTACCCCTGGTGTGCTACCTATCTCTCTGATGGACAGAGGCAGTCAGTAAATCACCCCCCTATATAAATCCAATTTGTGGTTCACATTTGGTTTGCACAACTAGGCTTATAAGGGCCCTAGTGGTTGTTAGCTTAGTATACACACACACACACACACACACACACATATGTATATATATATATATATATATATATATATATATATATATATATATATATACACACACCTACATATATATATATATATATATATATATATATATATATATATATATATATACACACGGATCCCTATCACAACACCGACACGCTACAAACCCGACACTCAAAACAATGACACCAAAACACCGAAAACGCACAAAACCGACAACTCACAAAACCGAACACCATAACACCGACACCCAAAACACCAACATACAAAACGTAAATTACACATTACACAAAACTATACATGCACTAACCCTAACTCAAACCCTAACCCTAAGGTCCGACACTACCGCACACTTACCCTACCCGCACCCTAACCCTAACTCACTTAACCCGCCATTAAACCTACATTCCGTCACTATCGCACACTTACCCTACCCGCACCCTAACCCTAACTCACTTAACCCACCACTACACCTAAAGTCCGTCACTACCGCACACTCACCTTTCCTGCTAACCCTAAATACCATACTATCTCACACTTACCTGTCCGCTCCCTAACTCTAAATCCCTCACTATCGCACACTTACCAACTCGCGCTCACACGTTGCCCATGTCGGTGTTTCGGCTGTCGGGATTTCACATTGTCGATCATCTGTCTCGTCGGTCTTCTTGAGTCGGTCTTCTTAGCGTCGGTGTTTCGGCGTGTCGATGAAGTCAAGGGGACCCATACACGGATCCCTATCACAACACCGACACGCCACAAACCCGACACTCAAAACAACGACACCAAAACACACACACACACACACACACATATATATATATATATATATATATGTATATATATATATATATATATATATATATATATATATATATATATATATATATATATATATATATATATATATATATATATACATGGGTCTACCTGATTTAACCGGAAGCTTCAAATGCCGACAACGAGAACACCGACACCGGAAGATCGACAACGGAAAAGACCGAAAGTTGAAAATCCCGACGCTGAGAACACCGACATGTTAAGGTAATTGTGCGGTAGGGACGGATGTTAGGATCAGGGTGCGGGTAAGGTAAGTGTGTGATAGTGACAGACATTAGGGTTAGGGTGCTGGTCACGTAAGTGTGCGATATTGACGGACTTTAGGTTTAGGGGCGGGTTAAGTGAGTTAGGGTTAGGGTGCGAGTAAGGTAAGTGTGCGATAGTGACAGACTTTTGGGGTTAGGGGACGATTAAGTGAGTTAGGGTTAGGGTGCGGGTAAAGTAAATGTGTGATAGGGACTGACTTAAGGGTTAGGGGCAGATTAAGTGAGTTAGGGTTAGGGTGCAGGTAAGGTAAGTGTGCGATAGTGACGGACTGTCGGTTTGGGTTAAGGTTAGTGCATAGATAGTTGTGTATGTAAGGTTTAGTGTAGGTTTGTAAGGTGTTTGGTGTGCTTGTGTTGTGTGTGTGTTTTTCTGAAAAGGTATTTGTTTTGTTGATTGTTGGGATTGTGGTTTGTCGGGCATGTGAAGTTTCATGTTTTTGAACTTTCTGTTTTGTGGTGTCGGTTATTTCGTTGTCGGTGTTTTGGCGTGTCGGCATTATCAGGTAGACCCATATTATATATATATATATATATATATATACACACACACACACACACATATATATATATATATATATATATATATATACATACATACATATATATATATATATATATATATATACATATACATATATATATATATATACATATACATATATATATATATATATACATATACATATATATATATATATATATATATATATATATATATATATATATATATATACATATACATATATATATATATATATTCACACACACACACACACACACACACACACACACACACACACACACACACACACACACACACACATGTACATATTGTAAATAACTTCTGGAATTAACTGGGAAAAGCAATATAGGCTGTATTTGCATGTCATGCTTCATTTCATTCTACAAGTAGGCATGTTTTGATATATTTCATACCCCAGTGTTTTTTTAAGACTTACACTTCTCAATGCAGGTGAGGAACAGTTCTATTTGCAGCATACTGGCATATTAAATGAAGGCAGTTTGGCAAAGAATCTGCAAAAAAAAAAAAATAAATTCCTCATCATTCTTCAGCTGCCAAGTGTATGGACTGTTTGAATGACATTTTCCTGCGGGATTTGTAAACCAGAGATGCTTTGTTGCTAGTATGTGCTCACTATTCTAACAAGACTTTGGCTATCCTGCTGTATTTTTTTTTTGAACCATAACCATGGAACAAATGTAGAATTTCTTTGTGAATTCCAAGGTGGAGACTAACCAAAAGCTGCCAGCTATAGCAGCTCTTGGTGGGACTAGCCAACATAATTGCTACCTGAAGGACTGTACCTGCCCTTAAGAAACTGAACAAAAAAATGACACCGAGTCCTGTCTTCTAATATTCAAAACACATGCCATCCAGAAGAATTGTGACAAGTTTGAATAGGCTAAAATACTTTCTTCTCAGCTGATGGGGAAAGCATTAAAACCTACATGGTCACAGATAGGACTGATTACATTGACAATGAAAAACTTAAAAAGGAGAAACTATTAGTGATATCTAAGGAACGTCCGGATTGAAAAAGGTAATATTTCATCACTGGTCTTTTGATGCTAACAAAGCACTTAGATGTCTGAATTAAAACTCAAAAACATGATTAGATCCTGATACTAACAGTAAAATGAGAATGTTAGACATTCTAACAGGACAGATTTAAAAGAGAATTACCAAGCTGTGAGAAATTGGGTGTTGCAAAGTTATCCCAGGAACTCTGAGAAGTTCCTACCTTCAGTAGAACACTTATTAGTTAATGACATGTTTAAAGCTAAATTGTCTGTTGTTAAATCAAAAGTTACAGGAAGAAATGTGCAATCTTTTGTGAAACAAAACATAACGGAGGTAGGGGTTACACACTTAGATTCTGTTCCACTAATATCAAAAATATTAATATTAAAATATGAAAGCTGATATGCATGCTGTAACTGTTACTATGGAATGTGCTAAGACTGCACTTAGGATTATCAGCACAGCATTATGGCATTGTGCTACAACCAGGTTAGTAAAGTGTAATATATTTTTGGAAGAGAGATAATTTAAAGCTTTACAGAATTCTGGATCATGATTACCCTTGATAAAAATTCCTAGGTGTGTAAGCAGAGATGAACAGCAAACAAAATGTGGAGGATGTATGTACTACTAATGTCTTTCAGCTTTTCCCGGTTAGGGGTCGCCACAACAGAACTCCGGTCCCCTAATGATTGTCAGTGGATTTTTATGGTGCTGAGGTGCCAGCCCAATGCTCAACCTTTAAAGAAGGCACACCCATTCATGCACACACCTACCTGCATGTCTTTAAATGTCACTCGACCATGGGGAGGACATGCAGACACCACACAGAAGGCACTCCAGCCAAGAATCGAAGCGGACAACCTCTTGCTGTGAGGCAACAATGCTAACCACTGCACCACTGCGGCCATCTGGAGGTTATATGTACTCATGATGATAAAAAGGATTATCCCTTCACATTTGTATAGATTAAAACAGCTCCTGTAAAACCTTTGCATACTGTAGCTGTGGCTTTTTAATAGACCCATGGTGTTTTAATATGGAAAGATTTTCCCCATGCAAAGGCATTGTGGAAGATGTGGAAGGAGAGAGCATCCATATATGCTGTTGCTGGCTGATACATTTAGAATAAAGAGGTAAAGGTATAGCTTGATCTACTCATCTGATATGAAAATGGGGACAATACGATGGACAAAATGACAGTGGCACTCTTACAGACATTCAGAACCAAAACTAGGAGAAAGGAAGTAGTACATATGCTACAAAAGTAGCTAGAATTTATCATTAGATTGTAAAAAGGTCCTGCGGATTACCACAAATCTGTCATACTGATGAAACCCAACATAGTAAGGAATGTCAAAATATGAAGTCAAGGTGAACTGATAGAAAACAATGAATTAAAAAAAATACAAGACAGATTTCTGCGCAAAGTCTTATAAAAAGAGTACAGAAACAGAGACAACAAAAACAGAAGAAGGACACTTAAGTGAGGACCCTCAGGGCAAAGAAATAGTGGTGAGTACTAAACTAGGCTTAGATAGTAAAATGCATAGTTCTATACCAATGTATGTTACAGAGGAACAGAAAACTAAAGGAAAATGTAACCCCCAAGAAGTATGTACAGACAGTAGAAAAATAAAGATAAAGGGGACTTTTGTCCACAACTACCCTTGACATAGAAGTTCCAGTATCAGTGTGAAACTGGTCGTGTGTACCAGTGCACTACTCAGTTAACAACCTCAAATAAATAAATAAATAATGAGATATAACTTCTACCTTAAAACAGACTAGTTGAGTTCACAATTACTGTAATGATTAGCTTTCATATACTCACAGGTTTGATGAATAAACTTTCTTAAGTAGTCTCACATATCTTTAATATTGTCTAGGTATAATATTCTCACATATCTAGGAACTGTCTGAAACAAATTCTTACTTATACTAGCATTAGGGATCTCATTACTCTGAATAGCTTTCTGAACTACACTCCAGTATGGTGGTTACCCACAGCAAGATAAAAATAAATTTCTGTCTGAGAAAGTGGTAGTGCTATGTCAGATTGTGAAATAGTATCTGTAGGGGTACCACTTGAGAAGTTGACAATTCCTTTCCTTTCTAATGCCTTATGGTCTGTCTCTACTATAACTAACCTGACATAATTAGAATAATAGAATTTCTAAAAAAACAGATATAATTGCTAAAATTCCTTTATCTGCACATAACTTGCATGTGCCTTTGTCAAGGCTCTTGATCTGTACATTAACAATCTACATTCACGCATTAAAACTGCAACAAGCCAAAACAAGGTGGTTTAGGATTACCTGCCTTGAAGGTATATTTTAGAGCTAGATTGTTAAGACTCATATGCATAACTCAAGCAAAATTATAATTTAAAGTGGAAAGGGATGATAAAGCAGGGGGAATTCAAGAAATAAGAAGAATGTGGAATTTTGGATCCAGATCCTTAAGGAGAATGGCAACAGCCATAAAGAATATTATTTTCATAAAGTAGCAGAAAGTATTCTAAGACCCAAGTCAACACGTGAATGGAGAAAGGAGATTTTGTTGATAGGGATGATTGCAATTAGAGGTACAGACAATAGGTATGAGGGGTCTGGAATTCACTTGAGAAAACTGTCAAAAAAACTGAGGTACTATGAGCAAATTACTAGAGAGGGAAAGGTAATAAAAGTTGGACTGCAGGCTAGAGACTGCTTCTCCTATCAGGGATGGATATCAGTATAGGTAAAGAGAAAGGGATAGGGGATATTAAGTGAAAAACCTGCTCTAGTAGAGTTTTTAGCTGACTCTAGAACAGAAGCTGCTGGTAAAAAAGGAAGAATTAGTAGGGAATATAAAATGGGTGGCCACAGTGGTGCAGCAGATAGTGTTGCCACTTCACAGCAAGAGGTTCTCCGGTTCGATCCTCAGCTGGGGTGCCTTCTGTGAGGAGTCTGCATGTCCTCCCTGTGGTCATGTGGGTTTCCTCCCACATCCCAAAGACATGCTGTAGGTGGATTGGATACTCTAAATTGGCCCTAAGCATGAGTGTGTGCATGTGTGTGCCTTCTGTGGAAGGCTGTGTGCCGGGCTGGCAACTTGACACTGTAAAACTCCACTGCCAATCATGAGCAGACAGGTGATCCACTGTGGCAACCCCTAACCGGGAAAAGCCAAAAGAAGTAGGGAATATAAAATATTGCATATTAACTATAGGAATCAATCAAAGGAGCTTAGAAAATATTGGGAGGAGAGTTTGGATAAGCAACTCACAAGGAAACAATTGAAGGACACGTATGGCTCACAAATATGCAACAAAGTCTATAAGATTTAGGATTTCTGCATGGAAGTATTTGTATAAGTATTTTTATACCCAAAGTAGACTCCAAAGATTTTTTTCCTCAGGTAGATGGCAAACATTGTGTGATAGGGAAGAAAGGGGTAACTGTGACCATATAATTTGGGAGTAATTCTTCTTCTTTCAGCTTTTTCCCGGTTAGGGTCACCACAGCGGATCACCGTCTGCTCCTGATTGGCAGTGGAGTTTTACAGTGTCGAGTTGCCAGCCCGGTGCCCAACTTTCCACAGAAGGCACACACATGCACACACTCTTGCCTCGGGCCAATTTAGTGTGTCCAATCCACCTACAGCATGTCTTTTGAGATGTGGGAGGAAACCGGACCACCCGGAGGAAACCCACGTGAACACAGAGTGGACATGCAGACTCCGCACAAAAGCCGAGGATCGAACCGGAGAGCCTCTCGCTAACCGCTGCACCACTGTGGCCACACTTGGGTGAGTAATCAATTGGAAGTTTAAAAAAAAAAAAACCTCCCTACAGCATACTCTTTCAGAAATATTGGGTGAGCAAATGGGTGTAACTAAGAAAATAATTTTTTTTATCTGGGATACAGGGTTTGACTTGTCTAGATACTGTAAGGCCTTGCTAAGTTTAATTTTGGTGACTGCCAAAAAAAAAAATTACTAGAAAATGAAAATCAAAGTCTAAACAAACTGTATTTGAAGTATTGAATAACGAAACAAAGACAAAAGGACTGGAAATAGGATCATTTGAAAGGGGTAGGAGCAAATTACATAGAAAAAATGGAAATCATAATAACAATATATGCAGAACAATGTTTTGGAGGAGGAATGAAGTTTAAGGGAAGGTGGAAATTGAGCAATTAATGTAATGTTGGATTGATGAGAGTTATTTAAAAGAATACATGTGATACATAATGTTTGTAACTGGGAACATGTTAATACGGTTTGTTTTCTTTTATATGAATGTATATTTGCCTACACCTTAAGCAGTAATTCAATAAAGATGTTAAAAATACTGCACTAAGCCCTTTATGTCTAGCATACATCTGAAGTATTCAAAAATAGCAAGCATCATAAAATATCAAAGTATGATCCTCTGTTACAATGTTTTAACACTTCAAAAATGAACATCCTATTGTTGTGACCAAACACAAACAAGATCATACTAATAGCTTCCTCAACAGTGCTGTTACATCACCTGAGAAGTATGGCATGAACCTGGAAGGATATTCTCATATACCCAGGAAATGCATATGATATTACTTAAAAGTGTTTTGACAGTTAAATATGGTAACAACTTTTTTAGACTGTAGTTCACCCTTGTACTGTGCCTTGGTGGTGCAGCGGTTAGTGTTGCTGCCTCACAGCAAGAGGTTTTGCAGTTCTATTCTTGCCTAGAGTGCCTTCTATGTGGAGTCAGCATGTCCTCACTGCGATTGAGTGAGTTTTAAAAGACATGCAGGTAGATGTGTGTGTGTGTGCACCTTCTGTGAAGGTTGGGCACCAGGCTGGCAACTCAACACTGTAAAAACTTCACTGCCAATCAATCTGCAGACCGGTGATCTGCCTTGGCGACCCCAAACCAGGAAAAGCCAACAGATGTTCCTTTAGTTCAGGTCTACATTACATAAACGAAGAGACACTTCTTCAAATACGTAATAATCGACACCAAAAGACCGAAATCCCAAAACCGTGAACGGCCATGTCTGCGAATTTTTTCCTAGGGAAAAAAGTCAGTAGGCCGTTCCTGGGATTTACCCTTTTCCCCAATGCAGAGCAATCTCGGAGTTGGTATATTTAGTTAGGGGGGTATGGGGGTGTTGGAGGCAAAGCCCCCCACTTAAATTAGATTTGAAGTGTGTGTGTTGTGTTTACGGCCCCGTAAATTTTTTCCCTAGGAAAAAATTTGCTGATGTGGCCGTTCGCGGTTTTGGGATTTGGGTCTTTTGGTGTCCATTACTACGTATTCGAACAAGTGTCTCTTTGAATATGTAATATAGATCCCTTTAGTTCACCTTGTACTTAAGAACAGTTACACATATTTCACTCTTGATGTTATTCAAGCCCATATGTCTCAGCTTGCTAAATATTTTAAGAAATCAAGTTTCATGGTGTTGCTTGGTAGTGCCCCATACCAGAAGATCATTCATTATATTAACTACACCTTCTAAGCCTTCATTCATTTCAGTTGCTGCTCTTTGAAACACATTCATGATGCATGCAAGGAACCATTAAAGGTATTTATTAATTTTAGCCTCAGAGACAAAGAGCGAAAACACTTTTCTGGCATCTCTCCAATTGTACTCAAGACAGGTACATCTTAAACTTTCAAACCCAGAATTTCCAGTTTTCAGTCAAGCAATTCTGAAGGCTCAAGTTCCTGCAGGTGGTTTAAATGATGACATTTTGAGTCAAAGTAAAGAATTACTGCAATAAAGAGTGGTAGTTCACTGGCCTACAGAGTGAAAATGGAAAAATGAAATTACTGCATGCAAGAGCAAGATGTAAATTGTAATGATTGTTTTGTATGTGAAAATACTGAAACAAGATTTGTTTCAATTTCTGAGATGTGAAAATGTGAAAAATAATATTTCTTCATTAAGTTTTTCTCAAAACTCAGAAAACAAAATTGGCAGCCACTAAACATGACTGTGACACGGCAGGAATAGCTTTAAGAAATAAAAATACCTTTGGGAAAAAAAATGGCTTCAGCAGTTCCATAAACACAATGCAGCATGAACGAAAACACTTGTGATGCCAACTATAGGTTTATATCGCTTTCCATTTAATAATATGTGTGCAGTTAAGTACACATACAGTTAGAAAATGAAGAGGAAATAAACATGATGTACAAACACCAAACTATACCAGGTGAATAACTAGTGTGTATATATATATATATATATATATATATATATATATATATATATGTGCACAGATGGCTAGGACAGAAGAGTGCCTGGTCATCTGTTTAGACTTTTGGTTAACTAAACAGATGGTAGACAGTTGTGCAAGATTACACAATTCTCAGGGTTTGGGGAATATTTTTTCTCCAATTTTGTGTGAGCTTGGGGTTAGTATATATAATAAGTAGGAATCGTGAGAGGTGCAGCCCCCCACATGGGGGTGTGCAGGAGAATTATTTTCTAGTCACTGTTTGTGATGAATCCACCCAGTTCTCCTACTTTCTTTGGTAGATATTCTTGATTTCGAGCACTGTCAACCTAATGATGCCTTGTTATATAGACTTTACTGTCTGGTGAAATTAACCTAACACAAACAATGCTGTCCAAGTGCCCACAGTGCTCTCTTGTGCATGACAGATCCAAACATACTGCAGAAATCAACGCATCCTGATGAGTACTTTACACCCTAAAATAGAAATAGTAATTGGTCCTATCTGAAAGCAGTCTGCATTATAATGTATCTTTCATAATAATATAGTTTGTTTTTTACCACCCTGTACTATAATACTAAAAACCATGCCTTGTTAAATATACCTACTGTGGCAATTTTCAATTTAAATATACCAATTCACCACATCTGAGAGCACTCTGTGGTTTAATGCATTACTATCATTATGTATTACTGTTTGTTCCCTCCAGCAGTATAGTGCATAATGAGTGATTATGAGCTTTAAAGACAGACTGCCGTATGCAATATACTCACATTACAAGATTTTGTTTCCACCTCCTCTCCCATGCATGCTTTTTCTTTTTTTTTCAGTTTAAATTCAGTGGTCTTCCAAATACAAAAGGCATTTGCTGAATAAATATGATTTTGTTTTTTCTTGATGACCTGCACAGCTTTCTGTGATGGATTAGGAGCTGATGGTGTTGTTGACTAGTTCACTGTATTAGGGGGTTAAGGACGGTGACAGTTTTTTTAATATGCAGATCTGACAGTCACAAGCTACATTCTTGAAACATTTTAGAATCTAAGTTCCAAAGAAAGAATTTGTGGCAACTGATCAAGATGAAGTTGAGCAAAGCCAGTCAAATTCCATATTTTTAGGTTAACAAGTGTTTTTGCTAGCTGGTGACACCTTGCATGGTTAAGTAACTTGTTTACCTGAGACTTAAACTAAAATTCTTACTTTTTAATCTAGATAAACAGGCAAATTGACAGCTTCACCACATTCATCTTCACTTTGTGAGGATGTACACTGAAATAATGAATATACAAATTACTCTGACATTCTTTTTAGCAAATGAACTGTTTACCAGAAATTCCAGAAAATCGGTGGCATGATTAATACATTGCACAAATTCACCTATCTCACCTTGACTGTTGTTCCACAATAAAACAAAAATCATTGTCAATAAAATGTTAATAAATTGCATTTTTTATAGCAAAGTTAAACAACTTCTGAATGACTTTAATAACCATGTGCCAATAGAAGAATTCAGGTGGAGTATCTAAAAAATTAAGCATTTGCACTTAAGAATTCAGTTGCACTTGACGCAAAGATAAGAAGGATAACTTTGAGGAGTTTAATTTACAGTCAATAAGATTTATGTAGGATGCAAACAATGAGGCATTTATTCACATAGATATTAGCAAGGTTTTGAATATGCTGCTAAGAAAATGAAAAGCTGTCAATAATGACATTTGGATTAATACGAATAAGGCCTGGAAGGCATAAGCAGGTAAGCAGCGTAACTTCATCTTGTTGAGAAGAGCTGGATAAAGCCAAGGATATGTATTCCTGTTATTGTCAAGAAACTCGTGTGAATTTATTAATGGACTAGACATCTCAAAGGTCCCTACTTTGGAGGAACATTCCTATTTTCAGGCCTGATTTATCCCAGCAATGATGTACCTTTTTTTGGAGTATGTCCTTATTTTCAGGCCTGATTTACACTGTCACACAATTTTCTGAATCCTTCTCATCATGCATGATTTCAGAAGATGACTAATATACCAAAAAAAAAAAAAAAACATGACCGACATACTAGTGGCACCAATAATTTGAAAAAGGACATACATCTTAATCTGCCTTTTTCAGAAGCAAAAATAAATAACCTTTTGTCGTAGAATTTTGCAACACAGTTCATTAAAATCTACAGATTTTAGGCTGTCACAGACAATGTATTTAAATTTTTTAGTAGTTTTGTCGCTCTCTGTTTTTTTAATGTGTTTCTGAGTAGTAGTCCACATTCTTATTGGAAGCAGGAAGAGTGATATGTTATTTGGTATTCAATTTTTAAGCTAATTAAATAGCCAGATGTTTGGCTGGAAATACCTACTTTTCAAGGGCCTTTATTCCTATTTTCAATGTCTGCAGGATGAAAGGTATGCAATAGATCCAAGACTGACTAAGAATTTCTATTTTCCTGAAACTTAAAAAATTAACACAAAGTGCAAGTAAGTAAATGAAGCAAGGCCAGGTTTAGTCAAGCAGCAATGGAAGTTAACTATATCAAGATCCTAAATGAGGCCCAAAAACTGAAATGTTGGCAAAGGAAACAAATAAAGGAAGGCAAAAGCATTTAAACACTAGGCATTCACTACAAGAACTGGCAAGGATAACTAAAACACTGATTCTGTTTAGATACGTATTTTAAACTGTATACTACAGTAGGTATTTCTTTACAGAGACAAAAGAGGTCGGCCCTCCAAGTCCCAAATTTTTTAGAACTATGACTACATAAACATACCAATATACTGACAAAAGGAAAGTTGAAGCTAGTCCATACAGAGCTGTTCTATTGCCTTCTGGTGCCCATTTCATTCCATTCATGTCATGCATATGTATACTCTTTCTTGGGCTACGTTACCAGTTTCCCATGTAGTGCTTTCATCGTGGAATAACATTTCCTTAACTTAGCCTAAGGACCCCATTCAGGCTGCCACTTATTCTCTCCTGCCCTTACTCTTTATCTCTGCTCCAACTATCACCTTTTATCCATTTCTTTCTCTCTTTCAGTGTGTAAATGTTGACTCCTTGAAATCTTTCCTCATATGCTCGATCCCACCTGTCTTCTCATTTTAGTGACTGTCTTGCTGCATAACCTATAAAAATGTCTAGCTGAACAATATTTTGTTTTTTTCTTCACTACAGTCAATACATTTTCTTCCCTCTATCACCTTATATTTCACATTCTCTTTCACCTGTAACTTGTCTAGTAAAATTCTCCACAAAAATCTTCTGCTTCATAAAATATTTTAAATACTTTTAGTTTGTCATTTAGTGCCTTTTTTCATCTTCTTTTACTTTCTTCCATGGGTACATAAAAAATTATAGAAATCATTTATACAATTCTTTTCTTTTCCCTTCAGCCTCACTTACTTTCAAAATTTAATTTTATTTTCACATTCTCTTTCTTCCATCATGTACTTTTTTAATTTTCTTTTCCCTGTTTGTTTACTTCCCATGCAGTTGATGTTTTTATATAACATCATATCCATCATTTCTTTTTGTCTTTCTTTTACCGTTCTCATTACTCAGAATAAATGCATATATGCTAAATGAACCACTGGATTTTTAAAAAAAGTCATACCACTTTATTTGGTAAGTGTTTAACTCTGAGCCTCAAGTGAAGCTAAAAACAACTCTAGTTACTCTTTTTGCATTTGAGCTGGAAACATATATATTCCCCTAAATATGCTTCTTTAATAATATAAGTATTTAACATATATGTATTTTTGTGAAATATTTAATAAAAAACTTTTCTAGCAATCTACCATTCTACTATTTTTATTTGTTCCAGACTCTCTCTCCATTTACTTATTAAACTTTCATACTCATGAAATATCACTCCCAAAAATCTTTATTTCCTTTCTTGTGAAATATATTCAATTTATTTTTTTTATGTCTCAGCAAATCCCTTACACTTCATTTTGTTTAACTGCAGACCAGGTTTTTAGCAGGTTATTGAGCCTTATTATAACCTCATTTATCCATCCCTTATTTAAGTTATTAGACCTAAATCATTTGCATGTGTCATGCATATTGCTAATATAATATTTCCTCCCCTCTCATATCTTGCCTTCCTTATTTCATATGTACATGTCTATACTACTGCATTCATTACTAATACAAACAAGCATAAACTCAATGGGTATCCTTGTTTTACTCCTCTTTTAATACTTATTTTTTCCCATCCTTATCATAAATTGTACCCATGTCTTTTCACAGCATTTCTTTGTTTACATTAATAATTTTTTTCTCCCATGTCACATGTCTCTAAAATCTGTCACATTAGGACTTCCAAGATGGCTGCACATTGAGTAACAGATTAATTCTAGCTCTCCCAATATGAAAACAGAAACTTAGCAGAGAAAGCCAGTGGACCTAAATTTCTGGGTAAATGTCAGTATCTGGCTAGCAAGTTTACTGCCTGGATGCCAGGAAAAAAAATACAGAGGCCCTGAAGGAAAATTGGCTGCAAAAGGTGAAGTAAAAACACTGGAAAAAGGGGTCTTTATCATATGGTTGAAGTATTATTTTGCTGAATACCTTTTTGTTGAACCCTTTTCATCAAAGCTACTATTCATCGAAGTCTTCAATCATCGAAGTTTATTTTATTGAATTGTTTTTGTTGGCCAATGCCTGGAACATAATATCTGGAGTAGCAAGTTACACCTAAACCCTGTCCACCATTCAGCAATCGGTGAAGATTAATTAATATTCACACTGATGGCAGCATTAATATTCATAGACTATTTCTAGTTTACCCTTTTCATCAGCATAGTGCAATCTCAGAGTTGGTATATTTAATTTTGGGAAGGGTGCAGGGGATGCAGCCCCTCTGCAAAAGAGAATTTATTTCATAAAATATATTAGATAATAAACTGAGTTTTAAGGTTTTAAACATAACTTTACCAATACAATGGTTCTGGTTCCAAATTTGCTCAGTGACGTCAAACGTAACATGTTTTCAAGTTGACCAACAAAACCACTTCAACTAAATGCTTGACAAATAGAGTGTTTGACAAATAAGTATTTTGCTCAAAAGGGTTAGACAAAATGATATTTTGATCAAATTATATAGACCTGGGAAAAGTACTGCAGCTGTTCAGCAAAAAGCAGTGCAAGCTCCAGACATGACTTCCAGTAACCTATAGAGGAAAATATAAGGCAACTGCACACAGACCTGATTAAAATAAACAAAACACTGATAGAGTATGTCAACTCAAACAATAAAAGGTTGGAAAAATGGAAGAAGCTTTAAACAGATATTTAGATAATGTGATAAAACTGAAAAACTCAGAGGTTGAAATGAAGAAAAGGCTGGCTGAATATGAGACTGCACAAAAAGAGATGTTTCAAAAAATAATAGAATAAGAGGACAAACCACATAGGGATAACCTAAGATTTTCTGCTGTACCACAGAAGCTGGAAGGAACAGACTGTATTAATTTTATGAAAGCACAAATAAGCAACTGGACTGGTATTTCACAACAGGAAATGTTAATTGAAATGGCACATCATGTATATGCTCCAAACCTGGCTATGAGAAAGCAACCTAGACGTTTAATATTAAGATGCAATCTTACCAGCATAAGGAGTTGATTTTGACAAAACTGTGGCAGAAGGACAAAGTACTAAAAGTGGGAGACAGCAAAGTATTTGTGGAGGATGACTATTTATTGTACACCAGGCAGAATAGGAGTAAATGTATTCTATTATTCAGGGAATGTGGAGAAGCAGGCATGAGAGTCAAACTGCTGCACCCAGGTATCTTCAACATTTTTTCCCTGGAGGGGCAAAATCATTTTTTGATGAAGTACATGCTAAGGAAGCAATACAAAATTTTGTCTAACAAAAAGTGAGCTGTGAAACAGAAGGAAATTCTGCTTTTTGTTCTTCTGATAATAAAGACCACAGAGAGACTGTCCCAGTGAAATCTTTTCCAATGTTTCAATGGAAAATGCTTGAGGGAAGGAAAATACACAACAGTTGATTAGAAGAATCAGGAGTACATTGGAAATTAAGCAGAAACAGAATTTGGAAGATGGAGTTGAACAGGAATAGAACAGGAAAATCTGGAAATATTGGACTTTCTTGGACTCTGTTAAATGTGTAGGGAGCTCTAAAGCATATGCCCTAGTTATTTATTTATATGTATTCATTTATTTATTTATTGGCATTTGTTAACTGGGTTAATCCAACTGAGACAGGGGCCCATTTTCAGTCGAGACCCAAGGAAAAAAGCTCTGGAAAATTTGCAGTCTTACAAAAGATAAATAAGAAAAGATAAGTTTACTACAATTTACAGCTTTGTATTCATTAAAGCAGCGAAAATAATATTACAAGAGAATACCATAAATAAAATACAATCTCAGTATTTAACCAAAGCGACATAGTACTAGGAAGACTTTATATATATCTCTGTTCCTTACTCTATCCAAAAAAAAAATAGAGTTTCGAGCAAATTTATATAATGTTTTGTAATAATTTTTGTATTCAATGATTGCAATGTTATGTAATAATCTGCTAATAATTTTTGTACATACATTTATATGTTAACCATTTTATGTTTATCTTTTTGTTAATCTTTTCAAGTGGAGTTTATCTCCCTGGGCCTCTGCTGAAAATGGACATGCATCCAGTTAGACTAGCCCGGTCAACAAATGTAAAATAAAATAAATGTAAAATATATATATATATATATATATATATATATATATATATATATATATATACATACATACATCATATATATATATATATATATATATATATATATATATATATATATATACATAGAGAGATACACACACACACACACACACACACACACACACACATATAGGAAGAATAAAGTAGAATTACATGATGGAGAAAAGTGGACAGAAAAAAGGTGATACATCAAAGAGGAATAAAAGTTGTGTAAATAAGAAGAGAACAGATGTCAAATGGGGGTTTGACATGGGCAGGACCAGGTTTTTGTAGATAGTGTTTAAGCTCTTGTTTAAACAGTTACTTTTGGAGAATGCTTCTTATATTGATAGGAAATGTGTTCCAAGCATGAGCTGTAGAGTATTTATAAAGGGGCTTTCCAATATTTTTGTTGGGTTGCAAATATCCAGGAGGTGTTTGTCAGTTGTACGAAGGTGGCAGCGAGGGTTATAGTAAGACACTAGATTAGAGATGGAGGGTCAGGAAGGGGGATCATTCAGGATAGAGAGAGTGTAATATGTAAATGAGGAAGAAGTAGTTATTTAGAAAATTCACTCCACTGAAATGTCCTAAGGATGAGGCAGTGATGGGATTTATAAAGGAGATTAGAAGCAAATCTGAATATTTTATTACATGTTTGCTCTAGTTTGGAAAGTAGTGTTGACTGAACATTAGTAAGGACAGGGGCTGCATACAGTAGACAGGGTAAAAGGAGTGATTGAGCTAGGGAGGGTTTAGAGGAGGGTGTAAGATTTTGATTGCAATAGAGGAGACCAAGTTTCTGTTGTTTTTTTTTTTTTTATATATACATTGTTGGATATGTATGTCTAATTTTAGTTTGTTATCAATAATGACACCAAGTAGTTTGGTATGGGGTTTTTGTTTAATGATGGTATTGTTAAGAGAGGTGATGAAGAAGAAGGGTTTGTGATGTGCAAGTGTTCTAAGAAAGAAAAGAAATAGTTTGTTTTTTTAGGATTTAGTATGAGCTGATTATCTGAGAGCCAAGTTTTGACTGATGAGAAGGTGTCTTGAGTGAGAGCTAAGAGTTCAGAAATGCTATGGGCAGTGGTTATAAGAGTGGAGTAATTGCCATATTCTAGAAGCGTTGAGAGGGTACGAGCAGAATGTAGTTTGTTAGAGAAAATATTGAACAGGAGGGGGCCCAAGATTGATCCTTGAGGGACACCAGTGTTGACTGGAAGGAAGGGGGAGAGGACAGTTTTCCAGCAAATGGATTGATGCCTGCTGGATTGGTAACTAGAAAACCAGTTTACAGAGGATGTAGAGAGAGAAACAAAGGTCAGAAACTTTAGTTAGACATTTAGAGTGAGAGACAGTGTCAAAGAATAAACAGAAGATAAGTATGTTGTTATCACGGGCCTCTATTACTGTTTGGGTGAAGGAAAGTAGTGCAGTCAATGTGCTGTGGTGGGGTCTAAAGCCATGTTGGGTGGGAGTTAGAAGGTTATTATTAAGCAAGTGTTTGAGTAACTGAGTATGGATACACTTTTCCAGAATTTTGGATAAGGGGGACAGGATAGCAATGGGTCTATAGTTAGAGGGATTGGTAGAGTTTCCACCTTTGTGAAGAGGGATTGTGTAGAAGGATTTCCATATATCTGGGACATGGGCTTCGGTAATGGAATTATTGATAAGTATAGAGACAGGGTAGGCAAAAGATTCTGCAGCAACTTTAAGAAAAAAGATGGTAGTTTATAAGCAGAGGGGTAGCAAGGCTTAGGTTTGTTTTGGAGAGATTTAATTATGGTGATGGGAACTGGCTGGAAAGAGAATGTATTGGAGGGAGTTATGTTGGGGGGTGAAGGAAGAGTAGAAGACGTAGTACTATTTTGTGTAAGTTTATGGATTGTTTCTATGATGTAGTTGTTTAGGGGAGTAGCAGTTTCAGTAACTGTGTTATATGGGAAGGGGTTGGGAGTAAAAGTGTTGCCAGGGTATAGAAGATTATTAATAGTAGTCCAGAATGTGGGCTACATTGGTTGGAGCAGAAATCTTTGTTAACTAATTTTTTAGACATTTTTCTAAGTCTTTGTATCTTTGAAGTAGGAGAGGGGATTTGTTTTTAACCCAGGCTTTCCAGACACTATGTCTTTCATGCATAATGGAGCAGGTATGTTTTGTAAGCCATGGGGCAAATTTGGATTTTATTCTGATTTTTCTGGAGGGTGCCATGGAGTTGAGAATGTCAAGAAATATCTTGTTGAAAGATGGTAAAGCCTCATTGAGAGGGAGGTGATATAGGAAGTACCATTTAATGCTGGACAATTTGGAGTTAAATGTATCTGGATCAAAATGAGTAAGATTTCAACATTCCCTGTATGGGTGGTCTTTGGAAGGATATTGGGAGAATCTGTGGATGAAAGTAGGGGAATGGTCACTTAAAGAGTTAGGAAGTATGCCGGGGTTGTGATAAAGGTTGGGATCTGAAGTAAAGATCACTTCATATCATTAATGTTTGGAAAATAAAATCAGTAACATTTTCTTCTTCTTTCTCCCTTCTTCTATTTTCTCCTTGTTCATTTTTAAGAAATGCAGGCACTGCAATTAAAAAAAGAAATAAAAATCTGGTTAAAAGAGCACAAGAAAAGAAAAAATAGTGTGCTTTTTCTCATTTTTGCATAGGGGAATGACTAAATTAAGGTAGTTAGCTTAAGCTTATAGGTTTTAAGAGAAAGCAAGTAAATGAAAAAGAATATTGAATATTATAACTTTTTTCTAGTAAACAAATGTATGCTTAGCAGTTTTGTGTCTGGCTTTCATGTCTCTAGAACACAATCTGATAAAGAGAAAAGGCTTAGGGAAAAATGTTTTCTGAAAGCATTCAAGTGTTTTCCCAGCTAAGAGAGCTATAAAGATAAGACAAAGTCAGACAGCAATTAGTAGAAGAACAGGCTGTAACATGTGTCTTAGCATGGCTAACCTTTATTCTAGGTTATCTCAGCTATGTGTGTGTGGTTGTCTGTTTGGAACATTTGCTCCTATTAGGTGGGTAAAACTTCAATATATGAAAGTGTACAAAGTTTTGTGTGTTATTATTAAGTTAATATGTTTTAGGGGGTATTGTGGGTGTGTTTGTATTTTTGTTTGAGGGCTTTCAATAAAACAAAATGTTTGGCTTAAATGTAGATGACAAGAAACAATGTATACAAGATTAACCTGCCAGACAGTATATGCATGTAACACAAAAGCTGTTGTACATAAAAGGTAGGAATAATAACATTTCAAGACAATGATACTTTCTGTAATGTCTTTAAATTTCAATGGTCTCATAGATAACTACAAAAAATAAATAGTAGTGAACTATATTAAAAAATGGAGAGTGCAAGTAGTTGTGCTATAGGAGACACACTTGGAAAGAACTGAACGTGTTAATTTGGTAAAGAAAGGTTTTCAGGATAGTTATTAAGTGGAATACCTGGGGGCAAAGGAAGAGAGGAGTACTTATATTAATTGCAAGAGGAGTTCCAATAGTGATAACAATGGTACATTCATAGTTCTAAGAGCTATGGGCAAGGGATGTGTATTACACTGGTATGTACTTATATTCCACTGAAAACTGCTATAATGGAGCTTAAGAAACTTCTAGGAGAAATAACCAGCTTTTAGCAAGGAACATTACTTATAGGTGAGGACTGGATTTTGATTTGCAACAGTGAAAATGTGTCTGGGGACATCAGAAGGGAAAATATAACAAAAGAGGGTAGATTTTCATAGAAAATTATGAAAGTATTTGGCATGGAAGATATGAATTCAGTACTAGGAGTATGGAGTGGATTTGCTTATTATTTCCCAAGATACAAAAACTGGGCTAAGCTAGACAGAATTTACATTTTACAAGAGCATTTGCATTTAATTGAAGGCCTTGATACATACCCAATAACTATTTCAGATCATGCACCAATAACTAAAATAAAAACACAGGATAATAAAATAAAAATTAGATGCTGGCACTTTCCCTCCTATCTGTTGAAAAGAAGATAGAAATTTCTTTTGAAACTATAGCTAGGAAGTAGGTAAAATTAAAGTGGAGATTAAAAATGGGGTGGAAATAAAAGAAAGGGAGATATGGTTAAGAAATAGCAAGCAGTATTTAAAGGGACTGACGAATGTTCAAGTATTGCAAATACAGAGCAAGAAGAGGAGCAACTGCAGAATGCAAAACAGAAAATAAGGGATTACCTCAGTAATATGCATGAGTTTAGACAGATTGCTGTTAAGAAACTGTTTTTGATAATAACACTAGATCACAAAAACTTTTAGCACAATGACTCTGGCAACAGAAAGTAGAAAGGGCTTTAAACTAAAAAAATACGGACTAAGCCGACAAAACTTGATAAAATCTATGAAAACAAAGATAGCAAAATGGTGCGATGGCCACAATAAAGGCACAAAAATCGTAATTAGCGCTTTCATCCACTTTTATTAAAACGTGAACTTCTTCAGAAAAGACATGAGCCCTCTCCAACTCATGTCTTTTAAAACAAAATACAGGAAATGATGTCATAATTGAATTGATTCAACCATGATTAATTGTTTGATTAATAACCAATACTCTTTTTTAAAAAATGCCATAACTTGTTTTTTAAAACATTAACGTGTTAAATACAACAAACGTTTATGACTTGCATCAAAAGCACTTTACCAAATGCTGTCATTATTGATTCTTAATTTTAATACAACGTCACTATAGTGGTGTGTATTTACGTACGTGTCTGCACCTGTGTGTGAATACACACCCACATTAGTGTACACAAACAAGCATACACACACGCACATATAGACACACACACGCACACACACACACACACACACACACACACACACACACACACACACACACACACACACACACACACCCATGTGCAAAACACACACACACACACACACACACATACACACATATATATACTAACACACACACACACACGCACACACATATACACAACACAACAAACACTGAAAGACCCACAAACTTATGCTCATACACACACACACACACACACACAAAAATTGTATACACTCACACACATACATACACACACCCCCCACACATACATGAACACTCACACAAAGGTGTTTGTATCACACACAAATGTGTGTGTCACAAATATACGAATTGCACCTAACCATGTTTGATGAGTTACCATCCAAGGTGACTGAAACTGTCCAATTGCTCTTCTAAAAGTTGTACAATAGACTTATCTTAGTGTACTGCAATGTATATACACATATACACGTGTGTATATGTGTGCGTGTGTGTGTACATATATGGCACATCTAAAATTTATATACAATTTGAGTGTATGAAATTTCTTATAATACTAACTTAAAAATAATATATCTAATATTGTAACATTACCTGTATACCAAAAAGCATTTCATATTAATAACCTCATTCAAACCTGGTGGTAAATCTGCCCCTAAAATTAATTGCCATATTGTTTCTTTTTGTTCTAATTTATTGTTAAGATCTCCCAGAAATGGACCCTTTTCCACGTGATCCAAAACAAAGAATTCAAACTTTTTAAAATTACTACAAACCAGGGCATGTCTTGCTAGAGAATTATTTTTATCCTTGTTTTTGATGGCTAGTGTGTGTTCATATATCCTACGTTTCAAAACTCTAACCGTTTTACCTACATAATAACTATCACATGATGTACATGAAGCCAGATAAACCACATAATCACTGTGGCAGTTGAAATATTTTCGTGACCATTACTTATAGGTGAGGACTGGATTTTGATTTGCAACAGTGAAAATGTGTCTGGGGACATCAGAAGGGAAAATATAACAAAAGAGGGTAGATTTTCATAGAAAATTATGAAAGTATTTGGCATGGAAGATATGAATTCAGTACTAGGAGTATGGAGTGGATTTGCTTATTATTTCCCAAGATACAAAAACTGGGCTAGGCTAGTCAGAATTTACATTTCACAGGAGCATTTGCATTTAATTGAAGGCCTTAATACATACCCAATAACTATTTCAGATCATGCACCAATAACTAAAATAAAAACACAGGATAATAAAATAAAAATTAGATGCTGGCACTTTCCCTGCTATCTGTTGAAAAGAAGATAGAAATTTCTTTTGAAACTATAGCTAGGAAGTAGGTAAAATTAAAGTGGAGATTAAAAATGGGGTGGAAATAAAAGAAAGGGAGATATGGTTAAGAAATAGCAAGCAGTATTTAAAGGGACTGACAAATGTTCAAGTATTGCAAATACAGAGCAAGAAGAGGTGCAACTGCAGAATGCAAAACAGAAAAGGGATTACCTCAGTAATATGCATGAGTTTAGACAGATTGCTGTTAAGAAACTGTTTTTGATAATAACACTAGATCACAAAAACTTTTAGCACAACGACTCAGGCAACAGAAAGTAGAAAGGGCTGTTGTGAAACTTAGGGAGCCTACAACAAGGAAGATAACAAGAGATCCTGTAGAAGTATTTGAAATATTTTGGAAATTCTATGAAAGTCTGTATAAAGCAGAGAAATATGGAAATCAGGAAAATGTACAAATTAAAACTTTTGTGCTAAGGTTAGAGGTAGATGAGGCTGAATTACTAACAGTTAGTATAGGAGGAAATAAGACAAAAATGGTGATATATAACCAATCTACAGGAAAGTCCCCAGGAATAGATGGTACTCCTGTGGAAGTTTGGAAGCTAGGAGGGAAAATACTGATAAATTTGTTGTTTTGCAAAATACTGATAAAAAATCTGAAAGGTATTGTTGAACAGTATTTTAAGAGGAGGAGAAGTACCAACATCCTGGAAGAAAATGGTGGTACCTGTAATACCTAAAGACGGTAAAGATTCATCAGATCCATCTTCATACAGGCCCATTTCAATACTAAACCATGATTATAAAGTCTTCATATCTTTAATGGCTAAAAGGATGGGAAAAGTGATGCCAAAATTGATAGATATGGATCAGTCTGGTTTTGGGAAGATGAGGCAAACATTTGACAACATTAACAGAACACTGATGATCCAGAGGGAAGCAGAATGTAAGAAAATACCACAGTTGTTGGTGGGTCTTGATGCAGAGAAAGCATTTGACAGAGTAATCTGGGACTTTATGAGTAGTGCAATGGAAGCATTTGCATTCCCTGATAAAAGGTTGAATAGGAGGATATATGAGGGATTGGAGGCAAAAATTAAAGTGGGTGGGGTCCTCTATGATAATTTCTGCTTGTGCAGTGGAACTACACAGAGGTGTCATCTCTCCCTTTTGTTATTTGCATTATATTTAGAGTCATTGTCAAAGAAAATAAGGGACTCAGAAATTTCAGGATATAATTGGCATGGTAGTCAAGAAAAGCTGGCTGTATTAGCAGATGATATTATTTTATACCTGACAAAAACAGAAAGGGATAGTACAGTGTTGTAAAACATTTTGAGACAGTTTGAAATCTTTTTTGGGATACAAAATTAATTTAGCTAAACAAAGGTTGATGTTGTGTCTTTCGGCTAGGGGTCGCCACAGCAGAACTCCAGTCTGCTAATGTTTGGTAGTGGAGTTTTACGTGCCGAGTTACCAGCCCTGATGCACAACCTTCAACAAAGGCACGCCCATTCACTCATGCCTACACACAGAAGACGCTCTAGCTGAGAATCGAATGGGACAACGTCTTGCTGTGAGGCGACAACACTACCACAGCATATATATATATATATATATATATATATATATATATATATATACACACACACACACACACACACACACACACACACATAGCTCTCTAAGTAAAAATTTTAAGTTATCTAAATATAAAACACACTCATTTAAACAGCTCAAACAACGAGTCCAAGAAATGTATTTTAAACACTATAGGAAAGCCGGGATAGGGTAGATATATAGGTCTTGAATGAAATGACGGCCAACAATCAAATAGCCAGAAAAAAATGAACACAGCCAAAGTTGTAAACCAATGTTGACTAATTTTTCTAATCTAAAGTACTACTAAGTAATCTAAGAGGCAAAGCTATCAAATTTTACAATAAACACTTTTGAAAGAAAATCACTTTGCCAGAGTCAGTGTGAAGCGCCCGATCTTGTTTAGTGGCAAATGAGATCTGGGTAGTTGCCTAGAGCATCATGGGATAGGGTTTCAGTCATGAGCTAGTTTGAAGACATCGAGCTTTTGTAAATGGCTGAGTCGGAACCAAGGATCAGTTCTGAACCCAACCAGTACAGAATAAAGGCAAGATAGGACAACATCACATCAACTGTTTTCTCTCTGTCATATTAATATAAGCATAATTCAGTATTTACCTTATACATTTTGGTCTCATTCTCATATCACATTTCCCTGCCCTTCCTGGTACTACTATTGTTATATCCAGAATTTTTAATTAATCTTTTTTTATAACAATTCCTATCCCAGAACATGTCTCATTTCCTAAAGACCAAATAATTTGGCCTCCTTATACTACCTGTATTCTTTTCCTTTTTTATTCTTTTTTCCATCTGGTAACTAGCAAACAAAAAACATTCATAGGTTCATAGATTAATAATAGGCTAACTGCCCTTGTGAACCATTTTAAGCCTAGCCAATTATCCCTTGTGAGACTCAAACCCTGTACCGTGTGTTTGCAAGGCAAACACCTTAACTATTAGACCACCCTCCCAACAAAATACACCATTCAACCGCCACCAAACCTATTAAATCATTTCTAATGCTATACACATTTAATGGCAAAATTCCTATATCATATTCTTCCTTTTTTAAAAGTGTTTTACTTCAGATTCAGTTTTTCTTCACCTTCTCCTGTCTCTAACCAGCTGATTTTCCACTGTCTTCTCCTTCTTCTCCAGTCTCCATTTCTCCCTCTTCTTCCTCTTCACTTTTTAAAAGTGCATATTTGTTCTCTTCCTATATATTAATGAACTTACTTTAACTGTTATTTTTTCTCTAACTACCTCTTTATTGTTTAACCGTTTCTTCAGTATCCTCTTCCCACATACCACCTTCTCTTTCAACAAATTCTGTAGTAATATTTTCTACTGTTTGTTTTTCTTCTGAGCTTTCCTCTTCATCTATTCTTTCCTTTTCTAATGCAGGACAGTCAAACCACAAGAGTTCCAAATTCTTTACATTAGTTACAAAAAACATGCTTACATATTTTTGCTATATGTCCCTGTTCCTCACCTTAAGAATACCTTTGTTTGTTACATTATTGTACAAAATAATTTTCATCCCTGCAGATAATAACATGCTTTATGTTGGCCCCAGAACTTAACAAATCCTCTCTTACTATTTATAATTACTGTGATTGAAACATGTTGAATTTTCATATCCTAAACATCCATTGTTACCAACACTTTGCAACCCACAGTACATATATTTCTTTCACACACTTCTTAACCATGTACTTTACTATATAATGAAAGAAAAAAAAACAATTTTAACTCATGTTAATCCATATCTGAAGTCATAAACTACACATTTATATTTTTAGCTGTACTCCACAGCTCTGAAATAGATTTTCCATGGTGCTGCTCTATTGTTTTTCTACGTCAGTCAGAAATCTTTCCAGTAAGTTAAAGCTTTCAAATGTCAATTCACAAAAAAATTTCAGCTCCTAAATAAATTAATGTTCTTAAGTCAATAATTTCAAACCCAAGTGACAAAATAATACTATCCATAATGTCATACCTGTTCATAGTGCCATCATTTTTAACTTTTTGCTTCTACCTCTGGTCATCCTCTCTGTGACTATTGAGACACTGTAAATCTTTGTCCCCCTCTTAGTTCTTTCTTCCATACTTCCTTGCCTTGCTGCATCCTCATAACTTTTTTTTCATCTTTCTTGTACGGAAAAACGAAAACCCTGCTGCAGAGGTAAACCCTTAAAATTGGCTACTGCACCAGAAGAGAATACCTCCAGTGTTTTCCCTTCACCAGCTGTTGCTTCTGTTTCCACCCTGTCATTTTCTTCTTCCTGTAATACTCTCTCCACGATGTCACTCCATCGTGCTTCATCTCCTTTGGCTCTCCATGGCTCATCAATTCTGCCAGCACTTGTGTCTCCAACTCTGTAACAGTTAATTCATCCCCACTATTTCCTTCAGTAAGTTTTCTCCTGTTCCTCTATCTATCTTTGTCACACTCTCCTCTATCTTGGAATTCCTTGAATTGCAGTAGCAACCCTCCAGCACCATCTAGTAGCTCCAGAGAGTGCTTCACTTTCTCTCCTACAAAAAGCAGGAAACGTACCCAGGTGCCATGGCCGCATTTCCCCAAGGCAGTATGAATACTGGGGTCTCAGATGAAAAGAGAACAGAAACTAGACTAGAGAAACTAGCCCAGCCAACAAATAGCATATACATTTATTTATTTATTTATTGGCATTTGTTTACTTGTTAAAGTCCACTGAGCCAAGCAGAGCCCATTTTCAGTGGAGGCCTGGGGAGAAAAGCTCCACAAAAAATGCATTTGGAAAATACAAACCACCACAAAACATAAGTAGAGTACACAAATCACAGAGAGAAAAATTCTTACACAGTAGCACATTTAGAATGTATAGACACACTTGATAAACTTAACTACAATACAGTACAACTACAGTTGAACGTAGTAGTATGGGTTAATATGAAATGATAGTAATAATATTATAACTGAAGGTTGAAGCTTGAAAACACATTAAGAGGCTATTTGCAGCCATGTTACAGCAGTTTTTCTCTAGAAGAGGAAAAGTGGCGAAGATATAAGAAGGCAATAGTAGGAAATTGAAGGTGCGAGGGTGAGAGTAATGAAGAAGAAACTGGAGATAGGTGGAAAGAGAGAGCTGCTAATAGTGAAGGGTAAAGAGAGACAGAGTGTGTAGTAATGTAGTGTGTTTGAGATGGACAAAGAAGAATGAGAGGTAGAATAGGAGATTATAGGGATAACGGGGGGGGGGGGGGCACTAAGAACTAAGTAGTGGAAGGAGGAAATTTAGTGCAATTACAGATCCAGTTAGAGTGAAGGTGAGTGCACAGAGCTACTTTGAAGGAAACAGTGCACTGCATGATGTGAATGGCTGGAGGAAGGCTGTTCCAGGTTGTAGCTATTACCCAAGAGTATAGTAGTTGACCAGCTGGTAGTTTAGGTTTTTTTAATTTGGAGCAGTTGTTGGTTTTCTGATCTTAGGGACCTATTGGGCTTATAGTGGAAAAATAAGGAATTTAGGGCAAGGCAGTCCTGTGTTTTTTTGAGTAATTTTTGTGTGGTAGTTAGTTAGAGATAAGTGAGATAGTGGGGGAATTCAAGCCAGTTTAGTATTTTTAGAGGTATGCAGTTGTGGATGGAATGGTGAGTGTTTGTGGTGAATTTGATGCTTTGTTATAACATACTTCTAATTTAGTTTTGAGGGAGGATTGGAGGTTGGTTTGCAATAGGGCACCATAGACAAGAGACGGACGTAGATAGGTGAAAACAAGTACTTGTTTTGTAGGGAGGGAGAGGAAAGGTTTATGTCTGTAAATAAATCCCAGTTTTTTGTGAATCTTGCTGATGTTATTTTGTAAATGTAGGTCAAATTTTAAGTTTTCATCAATTATGACACCTAGCAGTTTGGTGTGGGTAACTACCTCAATTTTTGTGTGGTTCAGTGAGAGCATGTTAAATTGAGATTTGTTGATGGGAGTATTTTTCTTTGGAGTGAATATTATGAGCTTGGTTTTATTGGGATTTAAAGACAGGTGGTTGTTGTGGAGTCATGTCTCTATGGTGATAAATGCAGATTGATTTGTTTTTGCTGTTTTGAATTATTAGCACAGCAGATTATAGTGGAGTCATCTGCATACTGAACAAGGCACCCTTGCTGAGATGCTAAATGCAGGTTGTTGATGAAAATATTAAACATTGGAGGTCCTAATATGGAGCCTTGGGGGATACCAGTGGAGTTGTAAATATATGGGGATCTAGAGTGTTTAAAGCATGTTGTCTGTCAGACAGGTAGCCTCTGAACCAGTTGAGAGATAGAGTAGATAGTCTGATATTAGAAAGCTGAGAAAGGCAGAGTGAGTGAGAGATAGTATCAAAGACTTTAGATAGGTCCAGAAATAAAGTGGAGACAAGGCTTTAAATAGGTCCAGAAATACAGTGGAGACAATCTTCCCAGAGTCATGGGCTTTATTGACCAAGTCCAAAAAGGATATTAGGGCAGATGAAGTACTATGGCCTGATCTGAAAGCATGCTGAGTTTGAGAAAGAATTTGATTGTTGAGAAGGAATTGTAAAAGTTGTGTGTGTACACATTTTTCTTGGAGCTTGGAGATAGGGAATAGAATAGTTATAGGGCAGAAGTTGAAGATATTGGTTCAGGTACACCCTTTGTGGAGAGGTAGAATGTATGCCTTTTTTCAGAGATTAGGAAAGTACAGTTGTGCAACCTTACCATAAATGCAGATGTTCGAGTGTATTCACTGTTGCAGTCATCACACTTGGGTTATCCTGCCAGGGGTAGCCCTCAGTCATCCCGAATACCAGAGGCTTAGTATTTCTGCATCGGTTGCTGTCACTCCAGGACTGACGTTAGGTCATCAGTGGTATAAAATTAGGCAGCCGACGCCATTACATCAGTTTTTCTTGCCCCAAATGTCAGGCGCCCCCAAATAGGGAGCTAGGTTATGGTGGAAGAACACCACCAGTAGAAAGTAAATACCAAAAGTCCCTGTAAGGAGTGAGGAAGAGAGAGAGAGACAAGGGGTATAGAGGGTGGAAAACCAGGATTGCAACAGTAAATACACTTGAACATCTACATTTATGGTAAGTGTACACAACTGTACTATGTTCTTCGTGTTTCACTGTTGCAGTCATCACACTTGGGTTGATTCCCAAAGCTGAAGTAAAGGGTGGAGGCAGTCAAGAAGAGTTGGGGCTGGCTAGGATGCTCTGCAAGACTGCGGTTACAATGCCTGCCCTGGATTTGGAGAAGATAGGCAGGTGGTAATGTTTGGTGAAGGTATGAACAGAACTCCATGTTGCAGCTCCAGGATGTCCCTGGTAGGGGCCCCTCTGAGAAAAGCTGTAGAGGTAGAGGTTGCCCTTGTGGAATATGTCCTGACCCCCCCTTAGGGGGCAGTTTCCCATAGTGTTTGTAACAGGAATGGATGCAGTGTGCTATCCATTTGGAGATGGTTTGTTTGGATATGGCCTTGCCCTCTACCCCTGCTGCAAAGCTGACTAGTAATTGGTCAGCTTTCCTAAAGGGCTTAGTCCTATCCAGGTAGAATCTGAACTGTCTGTGCACATCTAGAGAATGCAGAATCCTCCCTCCCTTGTTTTGAGGCTTACGGAAAAAGGTGGGCAAATGAATAGATTGGTTGAGAGCCACACTGGACACTACTTTAGGCATGAAAGTTGGGTTAGTCCTGAGGGAGACCCTGCCAGCATGAAAAATGATGAAGGGCTCCACAGCCATGAGTGCTTGTAGTTCTGAAACTCTTTTAGCTGAAGTGATGGCCAGAAAGAGAGGAATTTTAACTCTGCTGAAGCTGCAGGCTTGGGGGGGGGGGGTTAGTGTGATCTTTTCCAACATAAAGTTAAGGTCCCAACCTGGGGTAGGAGCTCTTCTGGGTGGCCTCAAATTGTTAGCCCCTCTTAGGAACTGTTTGATGAGAGGGTGAGAAAAGAGAGGTGGCTCTGTGCTGTAATGAGCAGAGATGGCAGAGGCATGAATTTTAACAGAAGAGAAGGATAGGCTTCTGTGAAGTAGATCTGATAGATAATCCAGGATGAGAGGTAGGGAGGGCTGTGCTGTTTCCGCTCCTTTTCCAGGTGCAATACCTTTTCCACTTGTCAGCATAGGATTTTCTAGTGCTGGGACATCTGGCCTCAGGAATAACATCCAGGACTTGCTTGCTTAGGCTGGCAACTAGAGGAGAGTTCAGAGAATAAGCCAGGCTTCCAGGTTCAAGGTTTGCAATTGTGGATGCATGAATTCTCCATTCTGCTGAGTCAGGAGAGTTGGCATCTGAGGTAGGTGCCTTGTAGGCAGGGGTGACAGACCCTGCAACAGTGGGTACCAGTGTTGGCGTGGCCAGTCTGGGGCAATCAAGATTGCTCTTGTTTTTTCCTCCCTTATTTTGAGTAGTACCCTTGTAAGAAGAGGTAGAAGGGGAAATGCATAGATCGAGAAGTTTACCCATTGGAAGGATAGGGCATTCACCTTCTAGGCCTTGCTGTGAGGTTCCCTGGTGCAGAATTTGCTGAGCTGGTTATTGCTGTGGGAGGCAAATAGGTCCACCTTCGGGGTGCCCCATTTCTGGGTTACCAGGTTGAAGGCGCTGTGGTTTAGTTGCCACTCATGGGTCTATGAGATTTCTGCTTAAGTTGTCTGCCAGAGAGTTTTGGGAGCCTGGCAGGAATTGTGCTAGCAGGTAAATTTGCAAAGCTGAAGCCGTGTGCCAAAGGGTCATGGCTAGCCTGCAGAAGGGATAAGAGTGAGATAAGAAAAATATTGTGTTTCAGCTTCCTTTTATATGCCGCAAACATTATTTATCTAAGGCTTTCAGTTTAAGAAAGTATGCCAATAACAATGAGTCATTTAAGCCTGGCCACTGTGTGGCATTTGTTTTAATTTGCCAAAGTGCCTCATGTTTTTCTAGTATTAACGTCCAGGGCCCCCTCTTTTATCTAGTTCAAGGACTTCATAACTCATAGAATTCATAGAACTCGTTGTCAAATAAAATAAAGTTATTGTATAGAACAATTTCAAGTAAATGATCACACACATTAACCTCCCTTTGTGTTGTCCCTTTATCAAGCGAGTACTTGCAAAACCATTCAATACCTAACTTATGAGGTATGATAGTGTATAAATCTTTAACATCAATGACTACAAATACCCAGCTATCAAAGAAACACAAGTCTTATCATATTACATGTATCAGTCATTGTCCTTTTATGTCATGCTGCTAGCTTAATTATTTTACTTATGGTTTTAAACATGTTTTTAAGATTAATATGTAAAGCCACTGAATTTTAAACATTTATATATTTAAATGTTATTTAAATATTAGTTAAGATATACTTATGTGCTATATTATTTTATTTGATGTGTTTTATGAGATGTATGAGGGATGCATTTACATATTTAATTGATTGTGCTTTTGGGTTGGTCTGGTGCAGTGATTAGGGGGCGAGCATTTTATTCAAAATGTTAATATGAAAACAGTTGAATAGCTTGGTATGGTATTCTGAAGAAGTTTCTGAATAAGCAGAGACAAAAGTGCTTAATTTATTGCCTTTTTGTTTTATTTTAAAATAAGTGTATTGAATAAAGCTTTTCTAGGGACCTGGCTTTACAGCGTACTTTTTGGGATCCCCAGCTCTGCTTAGTGCCTTTTGGTGTTTATTAGTTGTGACTGTGTGCATTCTTGTGTATCTTGTAACTAGCTACATCCCAGTGGTTCTTGTCACTCCTGGTCCAAATAAAGATTTATCTCAATAAAGTTACTATCACACTTTTTAGGTTGCTTACTTAGTATTTGTCCAGTTACCATGCTGACTACACAAACATTTGTTACAGAGGGTGCAGTTATATTTGTTTTAGTTACGACTTTGTAACTACATAGCTAATTAATCAACCATCGCAAAATCTACAGTAATACAGAGGCAGCAGATAATAAGATTTGCCTAGATTTTCAACACCTGGGTAGTTGGCAGCTCAGTCACCTTAAAGTAAGCAAGGAGGAGTCTGGGCTATGTGGGTGGGTCAAGAAGCCATGGTGACCCTAGGGCTTTGTGTGTGCATGTCCTCACAGACCATACTTTATGACTCACCAGACCTCTCACCCAACTGGGGACAAATTTCAACAGAATCAGGGACAAGTCAAGAAAAAATCAGGGACAATCAGGGACACTTTTAAAATATTAGTGCTACTGAGTTGAAACATTGACAGAATCAGAGCATATGAATTAATACACATTTTCTGAAGTAAAAGAAGTTTATAACTCTTAATTACTGTCATTATTCATTAAGTGTAATTCACCACCTTTCCTCTAAAAGTCACAAGTTTTAGAAGTGATTAAGAGGGACAGAGTTAAAATTTGAGTCAAAATCAGGGATGTCCCTGAAAATCAGGGACAGTTGAGAGGTATGTGACTCACCCTGCCTACAATGCTGATTTCAGGATGCAGGAAAGGGACAGGACTTAGTAAAAGACTTGTGTCTAGTACAAATGACACTGCAGGCTGCTGATTCTATTCATAGGTTCAAAAGTAGGTACTAGGCTATCTGCCCGAGGGCATTTATAAGCCTAGCCAGAGTGTGTCAGCTTTCGTCGCCCCATTGATTAACTAACTGAGCCTCTGTCAAGAAGAGCCAATGAAGTGATCCCAGGGGTGTAATTTCTGTTACCCATCCACTCATCAAGGTTTCTCTTGAAGAGTGTTAGTGAGGGCATCTGCCTAATGTAGTTAGGAACTTTGTTCAAAAGCATGGGGAGTCTCTGAGACAGGAATCTATCCCTCCAGCATGTTCTATTTATTGTTGTGGCAGGGTTTAGCTCACTAGAGCAAGTGGCTTGCAGTACTAGTACCCATCTCAGACCTTTCCACTTTTGCTCCCTTTAGCTCATCCCCCTCACCAATTCTAACAAATATGGATGGACGGTTTCCTACAGTTTCTCATGCCAATCTGGTTGATATGGGCATCCTGAGACATGTACACGGACAACCCTCTCTTACTACCACCTAGGAACTCAATTTGTGAGAGATGCAATTACATTAAAAACCTGGAGTCTATGCTCTCTCCCTCACAAGCTAGTATACCTGGCAGTGAGAAAGTTGTTTGTACAAGCACCACACCTTAAACATCACCCACACCAACACAACACACATGCATGTATGCAGAGGTTCTTAACAAAAACATACCTAAACAAAAGAGACCGCCAAGACAAAAACGCACGCAAACTCCACAGCCTACCACACCACACATAGTCCACATGCCTGTGTCTCACAGCCACCAAGGCTTAACCATAAACCCAATATATTAATCATACGAGACTCCATTGTGAGACACACAGATGTGCCTCTCACCAGGCTGGATAAGGGGAAAGTCACAGTAATTTGTTTGTCAGGAATCCACCACATCACCCATGCACTCAAGTCCCTCAACAAGTACTGCTGTGAGTCTTGTCATAGTACATGTTGGCATGAATGACTTGAGACGTACCTCTCTGAACTATATAAAGAGAGACATGATCGAACTCACTGAATATGTGTTCCAGGCAGGTATGTCACTAGCTTTAAGCAGCATTCTACCGTCACCCAGAATGATGCTTCAATACAAACACAAAATGATTGACTTTAACAATTGGCTTAGTTTCTGGTGTCATGCTAAGGGGATCCAGTACCTGTCGGCCTAGGAAGACATGACTGACAGACCATGATGCTTTGCCAGTGATGGCCTCCATCTGTCTCCCTTGGGCTTCAGGCTCCTGGCAAAGGCTCTTGCTTACCTCATACTGCCTTTTTTAGGCAATGTCTTGATGTCAAAATGACTAACGTGAGAATCTCATCTAAATGCAATTTAAAGGTCATGCTGCTGAAAGCTAGGAGTCTCAACATGAAACTGCACTCATTGCAAGCATTCTTACCACTGGAAGATGCTGACACTTGTGCACTCACAGAAACCTGATTCAAAGCTGCGGCCAGCACCCCAGCATTACCTGGTTACACATCCTATCATACATACAGACCCAAAACTGAGGGCAGCAAAGCCAAAGGAGGTGGTGTTTCATTATATATATTAAAGATATACACACCTCCAGACTGATCAAACAGTGTGACACACAGGAGATGCTCCAGGTGCAGTTAGTGGTTGACAAGACCCCTACTCAAATCATAGTTAGCTACAAACCCCCAACATTGATTCAGGACACCCACTCCACCTATCTGGACCTAGATTTATATTAAGATTCAACCCTATACCCTGATCCTGGGTGATTTTAACTACCTAACCATTGACTGGAAGAACTACTCAAGCCAGAACACAATTGCTCAAAGATTCCTTGACTTTGTTATTGCCAATGCCTTGGACCAGCAGGTTGACACCCCCACAAGAGGTGACAACATCTTGGACTTGGTACTAACCAACATAGGAAACCACTGTTGCATCCCCGCAGTGATGTCATCCCTGGTAAGGTCAAACCACAAAGCAGTCCCCTTCAAAGTCACCATCTCTCCTGACCCCACCCCCAGCTAGGGTTAAACAAAAAAATTCTCCAAAGCTGATTACAATCTCCTGTGGAAAGGTCTAAACAACTTCACAGCCCCCTACCCAACTGTAGGAGCTTGCACTAATGTCCAAACCTACACCAAATTACTATATGACCACTTATATAAATGCATGGCTTCAGCAATACATGACAGGACAAAATCCACCTCCTCAAGGGAGAGTAAACCTGTCTGGTGGACATCAGCTATAAATAAACTCTACAACAAAAGGAAACAAATTGCCATCCAGGACCAAGAAGGAACAGGTGCCAAATTGGAAGCACTCTCTCCTTGGCCTAAACAGGCAAATAAGGGTATTAGTGAAGTCCTCCAAAGCTAACTTCAAGTCCAAATTGGCCACGTCTGCTAAAGACAATTATAAGGCCTTCTTCACATATGTCCGCAGTCTAAGGGGAAACACCCAAATCTGCTCAGAACTGATGGTCAAGGACACCATGTACACAAATGCCATAGATATAGCCAACAAACTGGCAGACAGGTTCAGTGAAAACTTTACCCTTCTATCCCCCCCCATCAGTAGTCCAGGAAATCCCCAGAAGCTGTCCCCCATCCCTTATCTCTAGGGAACAAGTCACTACCACCCTCTCAAAGGCTAAAAACACAGCTTCCATGGCACCCAATAACATCCCAGGCTGCATCCTGAATCAACTCAGGCAGGAACTCGTAGCACCATTAGGCACCCTATTCAAACTAAGCCTGAGTACTGGTTTCATCCCAGCCAAGTGGAGGATGGCCACCATCATCCCTCTGCACAAAGGTGGAATGTCTAACAATCCAGGCAATTTTAGACCCATCAGCCTAACTAGCCTGATTTGCAAGGCCATGGAACGCATTATCATGGACCACATTAACAAGGACATCGGCAACCTCAAAATGCTTGATCCCACACAGTTTAGTTTTGTCAAGGGGAGATCATACCTGTTAAATTTGGAAGACTTCTGTGAGTCAGTCAAGAAAGCCATGGATGAGGGGAAGATTGTGCACATGGCCTACCTTGACTTGGCCAAGGCCTTCGACGCTATTCCCCACCCGGACATAATAGACAAACTATCCCATCTTGGAGTAAATCCATATGTGACTAGATAGGTAGCTAACTGGCTCACTGATAGAACTCACTCAATCAAAATAGGGGAAGCTACCTCAAGTAGTAGCCCCATAATGAGTGGTGTACCCCAGGCATCGGTCTTGGAGCCACTGCTGTTTGGGATATACTTCTCTGAAGTGCAAGCCAAAACCAGAGGTCTATGGCTGACCAATTTTGCAGATGACTGCAAGGTGGACTCTGTCATCAACTCCCATAGTGATGTAGACATACTACAAGAGGGTCTCACTCAGACAAATGACTTGTGCCAGAAACATGGCGTGAAACTAAATGCCAAAAAATGTGTCATTATCCCCTTTTGGGAGAGTGACATCTCCACAAATTATCATATTAATAACAACTTCCTAAGCTCACAAGTAGTTGTGAGGGACCTGGGCACCCAATTTCTGTTCTTCTCTGTTCTCCCTGACCACCAGTGATGACCGCAGCTAGGGTGGGGGGGAAGTAATACTGATCCGTAGCCAGACTTCTCAGTCCCCTTCCCTCCTATCAGGCTGCTTCAATGGGATAGCAGGGGAAAGACAATGGAGAGCAGCCAAGTAGGCAATGGTCAGCAAGGACAGGGAAAAAAAACAATATACTGCATGACATTACACTCAGACACTGGTCTATAGGAAACACTGCAAAGCAAGATAAGAACATTATATTACACAGTTTTCTGCATTGTATATTAAATGAAGTTAAAACGTGGAGCAAGACTTACGTTTACTAATTTGTTTCTATTCTTTTCTCCTCTTTCCTGCCCCCCCTTCCCCCAGCCATTCACACATATCTTATACTGTCTCATTCATTCCACCCCATTCATCATACTGCAGGAGATTAAAAGATTTCTGATGCTCCTAACATTCTCCCCATTGGTTGGGAGGTACAGTTCGGTGCCTAATTAGAACAAGTTACTGCAACTGGACACTCTTGCACACCGACAATGCTTGGCTGGAATGCATTCATTCTTCTGACTAGGCTTTCAGCCTCCATAGTGTCTCCATACTGCATTGCAAAAGTACACCTCCCTCAAATGGTACTCCTGCAACAGGACTTAAACTGCCACCATCCCCACCCCCAACACATGAGTAGATATCACCTGCTAACTCCCATTTCTCCTTAGTCAGCTCCAACAGGATTTAGGATACAAAATGAACACACTGATCTTTGGCTGTAGTCAGAACTCTGTCTCTGTAAGATTCAAAGCCAACTGCACCTTTAGTAAATATCATTTTAGCAATAATTTTATTTGTATACAACACACATTGCTTAGATATTAAAGTTATTAATATATGTTAATGCTACAGATCTACTTATTCAGTAAAACTTAAATAAAAAGAAATGGACAACAACAGAAAATAAAAATATAGTTTCTTTAGCAGCAATTTTTGTGTTGTTTTAGACTATTTATCCGACTAAATCGTTTTGGAGCAGTGCCATTACTTTGACTAATGTAAACAAAAGATCTGCACAGTGAATATTTTGGTTGTCTGCCAGTTACCGTTCTCTTTCTTTACATATAATTCTAAATCCATTATTGGGAATGGGTGGACGCTAAGAATGTCAAAGGTGTTGATGCCTGTGCAAACAAGCTATACAGTTCTGGGTGCTGCAGGCAAAACCCACCATCACTGCCAAATTTCCTTTGTTATGCAATTAGTTTTAGATAATCTTTGAGAATTATTTTCCTGGCTGATCTCTCAGTCTTTCTAGTTCCAAAGTGAGGAAACTTTCTGGCAATCATGCAAGCATTTAATGTTCAGGAACCTTGTGCATTTCAAGGAGGAAAACAGAGCAATCAATGTCCTTATACAGTTCTTGTAATTAAATATGTTTTAGTCTTTGCAGAAGGTAAGACATTTCCTGTTTTCATCAAAGTGACAGGCAAATGACTGAATTAGAAGTCTCTACACTGTGTTCATGAATGGAAACATTGAAGCATCTATTGTACACCATTTTGCTTACAGCAACAAAAACATACATAATCTTTCCACCTGTATCCTTTTGCAGCACTTCTCAGGTTATAACAAAAGAGACATCAAGTTCATTAACTGCTTATACAACTAGTAATTTTCTAGCAAGAAACTGCCATGTGTTTTTGAATTACTAATGTTTCAGTCACATTACACTTTTTTAATTGGTATAACTTTAATCCCTGCAATACATTTTCTTTCACAAATATGTTGAATGTTTGTGACTGAATGACATTAGCTATAGACAATTATATTAATGCACTGTACCCCAAGGAAAGTATTGACATTAACGTCTCCTGTAGGCTATACCTTCTACACGCCTCCAATGAAGGGCACTGCATATCAGAGACAAGAGTATTGGTCATTACTTGCAGAAGCCAAAGAAGCAGAAGGGAGTGTCTCTTCACTGCAAAGTTTTTCAGCACATTATGTACATCAGGTAATGCATCAACAAATAATTATTTATAAAATATCACAGCATACTTGTGCTGGAGAATTATATCTGCCTTTCTAGTTACAGTGGGTTCAGTTGAACATCTGTGTTCTTTTTAATTCTGATCTTTTGACTGCTCCCTCAAGTGCAATTTATTTTTTCCAACAGAAAAAAGTCCCAAACTGGAAAAAGAGAGAGAGACAGAGAGAGATGCAGTGACTTGTGTAGTACACTAGATGCTACTAAGCATGCATGCAGTAGAATGTTCCAGAGGATGAGATTAAACTACTCCAACATGAAATTATATAAGGCTTCACCACTGCAATAGAGATGACTAAAAAGGGTGATCTACTAGATGTCTGAGGTCTTTGACATGGCACATTTGGTGCAAACAGGACACAATTCTCCTGATGTAACATTCCTATACTATTGTGATGAACTTCAGTATAGAGCATGGTTCTTCTGTAAATGTATGCTCAGTGTAAAACACAAAGGACACGTT